>NC_143575.1:168405981-168626066 GCF_048544385.1 Mastigoproctus giganteus | reverse complement strand
CCTTCATTAGGCCGATGCTTAAGAAATTTGTTTGATTTTCTTTTCTTGAAGCAAGGGGGGGGTCCTCAATTTCCTTCCAAGGCCCACATGCTACCTGCTGCATAATATATTTTATCCATTAATTTTATCAGAAGATCCAAGTTGGAGGAAATACTAATTTTCTCTTATTTGTGTTATTAGCTCCCCGTGCTAGAATAGTTCCCGTGACTTACAATTAATGCTTGGTGTCAATATCACACATAAAGCTCATGATAAAACAACAAACTAGATTTATTTACCATTTGTACAATTATTTACACACACTTTATAATTCATAATATCGAAATTTTACAACAATCAACTATTACTATACATGTTATGATGTTTACACTCATCTTTGTTCTTCTAACCATAATTGTAACTTCCTCATCTACTATTCAGAATGCTAATAACTAACCAATACAATCATTTGAGGTTAACACAATCCTTTGAGCCTTTTCAGGCTTAACAACTTTCCTTGTTCTCAGACACTTCTAATCACAGATGAGTAACACACACTTTCTTTCTCTCTTTCTCCCAAGTTATTGACTCTACTTCCTATCACTTACAATATATTCTGTTCCCCTGGTCTCAGTTCTTTACAAAATGTCCTGTCCATTACTTTGTCTTTCGTTTATTTATTTCTAACACCGTTTCCGTTAATAATTATTCTACATAAACTTACTTGCTTTCCTTTTCTACCCCCTGGATGAGTTTTTCGATCCTTTAGGCCTTCCTGCGATGTCTTCCCTGATCAGCTGGGCTTACGGCTCTTTTCTGTCTCCACGTTGACTTTCCCACACTCAGGACTTCCTCCAGGTCATTCTGCCTTTCGCTATTATCTGCACCCACTAAACTATCATGATCTAACTTTCCGTACGCGTTTCCCCGCACTCCAAAATATCTTTCCGCCACTCTTTCGCACCTCCGGGATTCTCCTCCGGATCTTTCCCTTCCAGGCTTCGGGACTCTGACTCTCGGGCTCTGCTCTCCCTTCTTTTTTTTTGCGTCCCAGTTTTGTGTCCCACTCTCCTTTATTTTCCATCCAATCATATTTTTCTCTCTCTCTTCATCTTGAATTTCATTCGCTTAATTTTCTTTTCTCCTCGCCTGGACCCGCGTCTGATAGGTACAACTCCTTTCTTTGTATTCACAACATCCGGGCTCTAACCAATCTCTAGAAATTATCCTGGGATGACCATTTCACTTACCTCTTCTGTCACGCTTCCTTACAAGACATCGCCTGTGAAATCATTGAGTGCTTCTCATGTCGGCCTGTTTGTACTTTGTTTACATCTCGAGTCTGTTTACTGATCTGGGTTTGTTTACTGATCTGGGTCTTCCTTTTGGATGGAGATGGAACCACTTTAGGGGTGTGGGCGTTCTTTTGTCCCCCTGCTATCTTCTGTTGGCCCAGCCCTTGTTTCTCTGTAGGCACGAACTGCATCAACTGGCCTACCCATTGTGTTTACCGTTCGGTAAGCGCCCCTCCTGCTGTTAAGCTAATCTCTCAGTTTTCAGTAAGTAAACAGCACAAACAATTCTACTGAGAGCTAGACTGCGTTTAACTTACATTATTATTAAAATTTGATAATTTATAATTCAAAAAAATTAAGTGTAAGAATAGTTCTTACAAACTAATTCCTTTCGATTGTACATTTTTTTTAGTCAATGAACAACGGACAACTGTTTGTTGGAGTGAACAGCAAACTCACCCACCTGACTGATTTCTTTGGAATCAGTTTTAGTCACAAAAAAAGTTTGACCTGGATTAGAGTCAGTTATAGTATTTTCAGTGCAAAAAAGAAAGAAAGAAAGCGAGATAAATTCTGAAATGTTCAACAGACAAAAAAAAAAAAAAAATGAAAAAATGTAAGATTTAGAAGACAAAATACATCGAACTATCCCAGAAATAACTTTAACTGAAATAAAAGGGACCAGGGAGTAGGCCGATTAATGGAAAAGTCGGTAATTTTGATTTACGTTTTCGAGTTAAGGAAGCAAACTACTTTTTTATTTATTTCAAAAATGAAATAAATAAACAAATAAACCCTGTTTTACAACTTTAATTTCTCGCCCCACTTCAAAAACAATGACCTGCAAAGTTGAGTAATATCAGCTACAAAACCGACAACCTTAAAATTGTCCATATGTATCGGCATTTAATCCCACTTCGGAAAGATCATTTTTCGGGGGAAGACACTCCCTTCATCGTATAGGGTACGATCGCCAAAAAATCTAGAGGTCCTAGCAACTGTTCGTAATGACATTCATTTTCACTTCGATCATAATCTTTCACATACACACGTGTATTTATAATAAAAAAAATGGCACGGAAAGTATTTGCAGCTGTTCGTTTGAGCGAAACTAGGAAACAGCTTACAATAATGTATTCACTGTCTTGAATAAGACAGTTACATTTATTTTCTCGTTCAGTTCTTTTTGAACTGTTCAAAACATGATATAGACTCAGAGATAACGCATGGACGAAGGGGCAGTAGCTCGACCCAGGCGCATTTCTACAGGGGCAAAAATAAATAAAATTTTAAGTTGTAATAAGGGGCGCAGTATGAACTGTTTGCCCCGGTAATTTAATTAGCTACGTTTAGTTTATGTTAGGTGACGTTTAATCGAGGTCTTCCTGTACTTGTCGTGTGCTGTTTATATTTGTAACGGAGTAAAATTAGGGTTGCCAGGTGTGTGATTTTGACCAGGACAGTTCGTCATTTCAGTTCCTGTCCAGTTAATAAATTGAGAAAATACTGGATATTTGCATGTCTGTTATTTTCTATAGGCAAATATTTTTATATTTTATAAAAATATAATTTATAACTTTGTTAGTTTAATTTTATTTTAATTGCATTCAGTTTTTATTATAGTTATTGTCCCGACAGTTTTAATACATTTGCTGTTTTATGTAGAATTGTTCATTTATTTTTTATCTGCAGGCTGCGTCCCTAATCCCTGTATTCGATTTTTAATCTTTAGTCTGCCACCTTTCCAAAATCTGGAGAGAGTCTAGAAGAGAATAGGGATAGGCGGTCAGCTATAGTTTACCAAATTTATTGCAGCTCCTTGCACAATACGGATTTTTTCAAAACACACAAGCAAAGACAGAGAGAGAGAGAGAATGAAGAAACTAATGCCAGCGCTCAATCAGGAATATCATTTTAAATGTGCTTCTGTATTTAATGATCTGAACAAAAGTGTAATGCAGTTTATTTCATAAATACGGCAAATCCTCAGCATTTCTCGGCACTTATTTTTTTCTTATCCACACAACTCGGTGTTGCTGGAGATTTTAGTGCTTATTTTCTTGTCAACTAAGTTAGCCGCGTGGAAAAGAAAATTGTATTCAGGATGGCATTTTTGGTCGATTCAGGAAAAGCAGGCGCAAGCGCCCTTTCTCTTGCAGTGGGTGGCGATGTAGAGATCAGGCCAAACACAGAATAGTGTGGGAGAGAACTAGCACGACATAAAAATGGAAAACGGAAATAGTGGTGATAGAGCCAAAAAAAAAACCTAGTTTTCTTGTGCAATGTGATTGCCAGTGTTAGAAGTATTATACGGGAGTAAGAATACGCTCCAGTGGACGGAGGAACATCACTACGCTGGGAATAATGAGGTTCTGAGAAATTCGAAGTTTTACTGTAAGAAGTGGGGGGGGGTGAGGATTGATATCAATTGAATGTCTCTACAAATGTTTGTACTTACTAGGAAAAATCTGGCGCATCTATAATAGATTGGAAGAGTCTGTGTAATGGCATAAAAATTGTAAACTTCTGCTTTTGAAGGAATGCAAGAAATGTTCTAGATTTCGTGGTTGATATATTATTCGGACTTCCGGATAAGAACTGTCACAGGGATAAGCCTGAAGTGTCAGTATTCTAAGAATTACTTTCAAAGCGTATGTCAGATAGCCTGAATAGCGAAGAGAAATACGAAAATTCAAGGCGGATTTTTAGGAAGTCTTGTAGAATGCAGTGTCACCGTGGTTTCTTATTCTATTAAGAAAAATGCAGTAAAGTAATTTAAATGTAATAAACAAATAACGTGGAACAAATCAAAATTGTACGTCTCGTCTCAAAGAAGAAGTTGAAAAAATAAAAATAAAAAACTTTGTATTAGTCTGTATTTTACATTTTAATCGCGTAATTTACATTACGCGATTAAATTGCACCTTAACTCTAAGGAAATGTTGAAATTTATAAAATGTTTACTTGAATTGAAAAATATTTACTTTATGCGAATGAGCAATGAGGATTTAAAAAAAAAGTTACAACGGTAATTTCATTTCATTTAATTTAGATTACATATACTAATTGATTTATATAATCTTCCAGAGGAGATTTTGATATGATTTTTACGATCAGTGAAATTCTACGGAGAATCTATATTAATCATATCAAAATTAATAAGCTTAATATGAATAACCTCTCAACATTTGCTATAAAAATCAATTTAAACACCTTTCATTTTTGTGGCGCATTTTAACCTCTGCCAGTGCATTCTGTTATGACTAATGATGGTTCCAAAAGTCGACCACCGTCCTATCCTACTTCGAAAGCCGAATAACACTGGGCTAAAATACAGTTTACGTCAATCTGAGAAGTATCTAAAATATTTATATTATTATATATTATTTATATTATTTTAAAACAGCATATGACAATGAAAGTAGAAAATGTTTTTGAACGAAAAATTTCTTTCACACTTCAACGCTAGTAAATCAGTCACTATCAAAACTGAATAAAAAAAGACAGAATGAAACAGTTTAAGGCAAAACTGTAACTTAATCCTGATATGTTTATAAATTACAGAAGATAAATTTTCTTAATAACTTCTGATAATTTTTAATCATAAAAAATTTCCAATATCTCGCCCGTATCGAAAATTTTATTATCAGAAGTTATTTTTTCCATTTTTCATTATTTAACAGACCACGATTTCGTTCATCCTAAAAAAAATTGTTTGCACATGAGAAGGAACGATTTTCGTAATTACGTTCGCATTTTTTGAAAGAATTTAGAAAGTTTCTCAATAACAAAACTCAAATCTTAGGATGAAAGTGATATTAGTAAACAAGCGACCTTGATCGTGCCCTCTTCTTCTTAACTTATTTGCCGGTATTTATATCTCGACTACTTGCTACTTTGAAACTTCAGTTTTCTTATTTTAGACCATTATTCTCTCTCTCTCACTCCCCCCCCCCCCCGCCTCCTTCTTCTTCTTCTTCTTCTTAAGCAAGAAGAAAAATTCACGTTTCAGGTATCTGTGAGTGACGGGGTGATAGGAAGCGCTAGCTGCAACGAAGAAAATCGCGAAGACATCCATCATCAGACTGACACTCAATCTTTTCCCGAGCTGGGAGCACCGAGGTAACGAACGGGGCCAATAGCTACGCCCAACTTTATTGCGGCCCTGATTCAGATTGAGACTGCCCAGGCCACAAAGAATAAAACATGATGTCGTGTATGCTCGCGTGTCACAGAATCAGATAGTGGAACAGGACCGATCCAGATGAGTATGGTGAACAGTTGTAGGACGACCGCTGAACACTGTATCTGCAGCATCATTCATCTTTCCAATAGAAACGGGCTATCTGTCCTGACGTTCATTGCTATCGGACCGATAGAATAGCGTCACTTGTGATAGCCTTAATGGAATAAAGTAGCTTCATGTCGTTTAGTTATCCCCCTCACCGAGAATTGGAGAGAGAGAGAGAGAGAGAGAGAGAGAGAGAGAGAGAGAGAGAGAGAGAGAGAGTCTTAGTAAATAAAATATGCCAGACTGTAATAGACCGCACACACGAAATGGGATTTGAAATTGTCTTGTTGCCATCCAGACATGTTTGAAATATTGCCTGGTATTTCTAGCTACAAATTTCCGGAATCCGTTTGCTCTGCAGAATTTGCAAATGAAAATTTAATAAAAAAAAAAAAGTAAGGTATGTACGGTAGTGGTGTAGTATTTAGAAAATTAAAGTGTAATGCATGTACAAGTAATTTATTTTCCAAGTGTACGAAAGGAATAACAAAGATAGTTAAAATAATTGGCTTTTTTTTCTCTCTCTCTCTCTCTCTTGTGCGCGCGTGCGCTTAAAAGCTTATCCATTTTTTTGAAGAAGAATAAAGTGAATTTGTTTTAAATAAAGAATTAATGTAGTGAACAAATAAATTTAAAATATTGTTCCTGCTAATGGTAGTAATATAAAATCTAATTATTTAATGTGAACACAAAATAATTATTTATTTTTTCTGGTTTTGTTTTTTTATAAATTATTATTATTATTATTATTATTATATGATACGCCACTTTATTCCCATTGGGCTGATGTGAATTTGCGCCGAGGCAATTAAGGCTACGAGGTGTGAATTCTGCAGTCGATTTGCCTGTTTTGCTAACTGAAAAATTCGAGCTTCCAGCGGGGATGGAGGGGAAGAACTCACTACTAGACTAAGCTAAGAGCTTTGCAAATTTGGATGGTTCTCCCTGACTTGCCGCTACTTGGAAATTCGCAAGAAATATTTAAAATTGTGCAAGTACCAGATTTCTGGGAGGTCTAGACCTGTGAAATAAATAATCACCATTTTTACCCGTGTTTTCTTTTATATTTTGAGAATTTGTATCATACTCAGTCACTAAAATTTGGTTGCTAATCCAAATGATAACAAATTAAAAACTGTTGCCAGAAATAGGATGAGATTACAGAGCTAAGATTTCATGCTTGTAGCGATTATATATATATATATAATGAGAAGCAGAATAGCAAGTGGTTCGTGTAACCTAAAAATGCAGTAACTGTAGAAGGGCAACATCAATGAAGAATTAAATTCGTTAATGTTTGGCAGTGGTCCCAAACCCTCCCATTTCCCGTTCTATTATCAGTATCACATAGATCAGTATCATAAACATTGTTATTAGCACTGTAGATCTCTGCGTTATTACAGATTTCCGATGCATTAGAGCGATTACCGATTATATTATATAACATCAAATGTGTAATTTCAAAGTTACTTTTGGCTAATAGTTTCCTGAAAAAAAAATATAAATAGCTGTTCGCGCCGATAGAGAAGATGAATAGAGTTTCATTTACTTCTAATAGAGAAGACGAACTACTGGAATCTGGTAGGAGTGGAATCGTTCTAATAACTTTACAAAGTTAGGTTATTTCTGTCGACACAGTTCAGTCATGTGTCACTGGTATGTCCACTGCTAACATAAATGGTAGCTGCAGTCACAGTCATTACCTAATAATGCCTTCCTTAATGAATACTGTAGTAAATGCGCTGAACGTGCAATAAGCGCGCTCACACACACACACACACACACACACACACACACACACACACACACACACTGTATATTCGTTCCTCCCCAAAGCAATCTTTTCTCTTCTGTTGTAGTCTCTGTTGGATTGAAGTTACAGTCGTTAAAACTTTCTGTTGAAGTGATGGTTTAATGGATGATTCGGGACACACTGACTGATAGTTGGAAACTGCGTGACGTCAGAGTTAATGTAGCATACTAATATTAAGGCAGTTATGTTAAAATATTTTCCAGATTGATACGGATTATTTTTGAACCACATATTTAAGAAACTGATTATAATATATCTGGAGCTAAAAAGGAGGGAGAAAAAGAAAATTAAAAAAAATAATGAAATATATATATATATATATATATATATATATATATATATATATATATACTACAGCTAATTAAGAAAAAAGAAGTATAACAGAACAGAACTTGGCTAGAATTTTATGTGATCAAAATATGATCGTTCTGAATGGCTTTGCTTTGGCAATCCTGTTCTCAGCAGCTTCTTGTGCTTCTGGCTTTCCTAAATGGATTTCCTGGTGCGATAGACTCTGAGCAGATGCAACTCTTTACGATTAGCCGAAACCGGAGTTTGGACTCCGTCTAATATTTCATTATATTTATTTTTGTGTAATTTTTTATTATTTTCAGTTTTTTATTTTGTATCTGTTTAGGTCGTGGCAGTTTTTCCCTCCCTGTAGTTGGGCGAGCAGGAAAGGGTGTTTATTGGAATACTGCTAAATGTAAATGACGGCGGGGTTGCCATAGGTTAGCTGGGACGCCTTAATTAATAAATGTTAATGTTAATGCTTGTTTTCAAAAACGGTTATGTAGGTACAAGTTTAGTGTTAAGCCAGCTAAGACCATTATAAAAAATTATGCATCCGTTTTCCAGAGACCGGCCACAGTGTGAACACGTTAATTTACTCATTACGTTCATTTGAGGCATATATTAGATTTTTATTTCTTAAATTAATTGATTTGTTTTCCTTTTCTGTGATTAACAGAAGTGAAAAGTAAATACCTAATTACCTTGTTACAAATTAATACTTGCACATATACCTCCCAAGGTAACATTCATTCCATGTTTTATAGTACAATACTTTATAATCAACAGTGGATGAAATGCCACGCGTATCTCAGGCTCGGTAATTTAATTCGTAGTGTACTGTTAACGCTTTCATAATGCAATTTTACTTCTTCCTAGATTCTAAAAACAATTAAAATAAATCACGTATTAACTTTGTGAGTAATATAATAAGCAAATAAAATAGTAATACTGTAATTCATGATTTAGGCATTTAGTAAAGTGATAACAAAAAAGAGAGAACGCAACTTTTATTTGTTTTTGAGCATCCGCCATATTGGCCATTCAATCCTCCAATGCACATGGCAACAAACAATATCCAGTGCTTCAGCTACGACATACAGTTTATGGAAAGCAATGTAAAAAAGAGAAATAATAATTTTCGGATTTCTATCGTTCTGATTTTAATGAAATCTGGGAAAGCTCGAGAAATCGTTCTAAAAGAACTAAATATAAAATGCCATAAAAATCCATCTACTGGGAATCAAATCATGACATGCGGACGGGGGACAGACAGATGGGCATGGGGAACACAACACGCGCTTTACGTATACAGTATATGCTAACTCGCCTAAAAAGCCTTGTTTTGAGAATTCGAATCCAGGCTTTTCTCATACAAAGCTGAAGGACAGTGAATACAACCACGGTGATATCTGCGAGGGGTGATAAAAGGTTATGTGCACTTGGAACAAGTGATAACAATGATTGGGACGTCTTGTTCAATGAAACAACCATAAATTTTCATCTTTCAACGTTGCAAACAAAACAAAACCCCAAAAATATACTGTCTATTTATTTTCATTACCTTGCTTCCAGATCTAAATCTTCCAAGCCTACGTTATAAGGAATACATTTTGCAAATTGGACGCTCCCACTGCTAAAAATTTTGAAGGGGAAAAATGAAAGCCATAACACAGCTAGAATCAAGTTTCCAAGAGGGAGGGTTTTCTTTTACTCCTCAACTCTTCGCGCCCTAATTGGCAGCTGTAGATAATGATTTATTGTTACACAGCCAGAGTTCCTTGTCAGCGTAATATTACGCCATCTATCTTTTAATCGACAGGGGACAAGATAATTACAGCTCCAGTGAATGATTTTGGTCGCAGTACTGAAGCCTCATATTACCTACATAAGCCATCAATGCAGCAGCACACGAAGACAAACTGTTTTGTTAACAGTGTTAGCTTTTGAAAAGAAATTCGAAAATTTGAAGTATAATGAGGCGTTATTTCTATACAGACCTTTATTTATTCGGATAGTCTGGGAGTATCGGGTAAAATGTAATCGTATGAAGTTTGATCAAAGTTTAATCAAAACAAAGAGCAAAATTAAAATCTGGGGGTTTTGTGGATACTTCGTTAATGAATTAAATACTCAGTACGTAAATGTACTACAGGTTACCCACACCTTCCAAAAGAAGGTCTAAACAAAAATATTATTATTAGTACGAGTAAACGGCAGAATAATCCATATGTAATGAAACTAAAAGGTACATTTCATAGCCAACGGTTATGAACTATATTTTCTTACTATTGTTTATACAATATGGAAACAGCTTTTTCAAATAATAGAGTGATGTGGCACGCTTTAAAATTATTGCATTAAAATGCGGTTTAGTTGAACCAGAAATTGAAGTTGTTCCTCAACAACTAAAGTTCCTTTTGTCTGAAAAAAAAAATACCATCACTCTAAAGCGCAATGTTGAGGTCATTTCAATATCTTATTAGTTAGCTCGTTTTTATAATCATTTATTTAATATTATGCGCAGTGTGCACTGTGGATTGTTTTAATACTGTGTTATCGATCTGTAGGATGTTTCTCTAACTTGGGTAACTATTGTTTTAATATTATTTTGTACACAAACAACAACGTATTTTAAAGTATACATAGTAGGACTACGATAGACATATGTGATGCTGCTGCTGCAGAAATGGATCGCCACCTTACCCTGGATTGACTGCGCGAGGAGCGCAACTGTATTCAGTTCGACCCTTCCCATCCGTTAACCAGTAAAGCAATTTCCAGAACCATGAAAAAATAAAACAAATAAATAAATATATAAAAGATACAAAGCGTGGGAAGTACTCGGGTCTCAACATAGCAAGGTCCCAAACATTTGTGAAACTGTTATAAGATAGTTGGGAAAAAAATAATTATTAAAAAATCTAAAATGTGAAAAAATAAAAACTTTTCTTTCGGGAGATCGATTTCTGTATACAAATGCCACCTACTGTTAAAACCCGAAATCCGATAAATCCTAAGATTTACCAATTGGTGTTGGTAAAAATCTGACTTTTACCAACGCAAATTAGTAAATCCTAAGTTTTATCAAATTATGGCTTTTACAGTAACATATACAACGAACAATACTTTGTTAAAAAAAATAAAATTAATTTAAAATATAGTCCAGATTAAGGTTACTCTAGAGATAAAAAAACAGTATATTTATAGCTTGCAGTTATTTCAGTTTCCTTTCTTTTTTGGACCACTCGTAAACTGGTAGAATAGGACCTGTAAAATGCAATTATTTCTTGCATCACAGCACAGCATTAACTCTTTATATAGGAATTAATGTAACCAGTAAGGCTTTAATAAAATAATAAATGAATTCGTTTGGAATATGATCATCGATATATATATATATATATTTTTTTTTTTTTTTTTTTTTTTTTTTACAGACAATAACAGTGTTTTCAGTTAATTTTAAAATTTCGTAATTTTCTTCATGGTTAACTTTTTGTAACGATTTTTAACCATCAGTCAAACGGAAATTTGGGGAAAGAGGGATACAATTTCGTTTGTACAGATTATGAGTTCATTTATTTTTAATTCGAACCTCGCCATTTCTTAAAGCGTTATCAGTATGACGGAAAGTCACTGATGCTCCAGAAGAGCCACACACTGAAATCTTGCGATAATCAGCCGTTCACACATTTCGCCAAGCAACTTTAAATGGCTCCACGACTGTTCCTACTACTAATTTAGAGCAGATATTTTTCCACTAATCAAGTGGAACGATGATTCCATCGGGTACAAAGTGAACCGGCAACGGCAGCGATTTTTCATAATTTCACGTGTGCCCGCTATGAATAAAGGCAATCGTCTGTCTTGAAGAGCACACTCCTAATGCGGCCCATTTCACAATCGGTTCAATTCCTTGGTGCAACATTTCCGGCACTGAACCGACTGGCACTTCGGGGCAGGCATATTATCATGGACATCATCATCTATATCCTCCTTGCCTTCGTGTTCGCTCAAACGCCTCTTCAGGGACGCACTTCTGTATCCCGTTTCCAACAGCGACGGAGTAAATAGCAATCCTGTTGCGTGCACACTGCTCTCTGAGTCAGTCAGCGATCGCGCTCCGAAACAGACAGACAAACATAAGACGTACGAACGGTGAGAGAGAGAGAGAGAGAGAGAGAGAGAGGGAGAGCAGGCCCGAAAGAGAGAGTGCACATTATCCAAATCGTTAGAGGACGCCGTTAGCTGTGACATATCGAATAAGTCTTATTTCTTTAGGAGGTATTGTGGCGCACGTGGAAGCTACTTGCTGGTTGTTACATTTGTGAAGATACAACGAGAAGTCACGGAGCTAGCGCTTGTCTTCCCAGTTGTCGCAAGTCACTCCAAACACTGTGCGTACAATTAAGATAATCGAAAGGGCTTTGGCAGAATAACAAGGTGTTCCATTTCCGAGATCAGACAAGACGTATTTGTTGCAGGCAAAATCCTATGTTAATTGACTAAGAAGAGCGGAATTCAATTATTATTATTCAGAGTTAAATTCTTCTGATATTATTCGGAGGAAGATTACGTTATATTCTGCAGTCTTCATAACTCTGAGTACTAACGCATAACCTTTCTGCTGTGTCTTATTAGTCAGATGCTGCAATTTCTAGATGTTATAAAGCAGAAATTTAATCTAGACAGTCACTGACTTTTCCTAATAGAGAGAAAGAGATAGTTCCTCCAAAATCAGAAATTTCCTGTATCCGCTAAGATAGCAATTATAGGGAGACTTTTGGAGTCTGCAGTAGTTATTTTGAGGGAATAAGGACCTTTTCAATTAAAGTAAATTAAATTTACTTTAACTGAAAAGGTTCCTTTATTCTCAGAGCTAATGGAATAAACTCTTAAGAAGAGTTTCACTAATCTTTATCTTCAGCCTGTTGTGTTCAAATAAACCGATACTAACCAACTTTCTTCTGAAATGCACCTGGATCTAATTTCCGTGTACATGGTAATTATTAATACACGACAATTACTTAACATTTAAAATTCATTCCGTGAATTTTAAACGTAAATGTAGGTTGTCTGTGCCCATTCATCACTATGAGTCTGCATCCATATAAACTAAATATACACTAGTTTCAGGTGTGTGTGTGTTCTGTGAAAACTTCGTCAAACAGCGCATGCGAGTACTAAGGAATTCTATATCAAAATTCCGGTGAAAATAACTTGATTCATCTCGCTGTTTGCATAAGAAAATTCCTATGCAACCACCGTACTGAATACAAGATTAATTTTTATAAATAATTATAAAACAATTATTATTATTATAGGGGGAGGGCGCGATGGCCCAGTGGTTACTACACTGGACTGCCAGCCTGATGGACCCGGATTCGAGTTCCACCAAGGCGGGACTCGAATCTGGGTACTATTATTACATATTAGGGAATTATTATTTATTATATATAATAAAATAATGATTATTATTACATATTAGAGAATTACTAACTTCTGAAGCTGTTCTGCTTACATTAGAGTCCGTAAAAAAAAAGATGAAACGACATGTCTGTATTCGGAAGCATGTGTGTCAGATACCCGTAAATATACAATGCTACTAAATTATAACTCGTGTATAATATAAATATCTTATATACGAGTTATAATACAGTGTTTTAAAGGATCGGAACCGTTCTTTCAATGGACACGAATCAAAAACAAAATAAAATAATAAATACGCACTGTGGTAGACTTGTTTAATCTGCACGGTACCAAACACTAGAGTATGCAATGCTAATACCTGAATTACATCCCCTACTGTTTTTCAACTACTTCCAGGCTTCCTGCAATAGTTGCGTACATATATCAAAGCAGTTTTTATAACATATATTTTTAAATGCTCTTTGCCTTTAAACTACTCGGGCTTATGTTATTATGAGTAATCATAAGGCTTTTTCCCAGTTACTTCGTTCCTCATAAATTTATACACATGCATATGTACTTGTAAGATCAGGCAGTAACGTCACTGATGGGCATCGGAGCCTAGCCTTTGTCTAAAACATTAACCAGAAGTTCGAAGGTGAAATTAAAGCAGACTACTTTCTATTTCAAACAACATACGTAGTGAGAAATGGCGACTGTTGTTTGAAAATGGCAGTCCGAAAGAAAACTCTCTCTGATTTAAATTCAAATATCCTAGAATCCTGCCCCTTTCCATGCAAATGTATCACAAAATTTGCTTGGATCACCCTATAAACACAACAGTTCTAAATCGAAGATGTTTATAAGAAGTTAACGAAACCTAGCGTACTGCCATGTAAGATTTAAAATACTGCCTTGCATATGGATTTTACTGAAAAAATAATAAACTTATAACATAGTGCTAACTCCTAACACTTACCAGCACATATTCTCAAATATATTTCGATAAAGATCAATTTTCAAAAATATTTTATTACTAAATTAAAGATGTGAGTAATATAAAGGTCAAAAATTACTTTCCACTTTAATATTCTGTGATTATTTATTCAATAAATTCCCTTGCGACATGCCTTTTTTATTTATATCTCACATTCACGTTATTAACTTTAATTTATTTATTTATTTTTTTTTTTTTTTCAATTTTACTGTCAAAAGAATAAAGGAACAAATAGAAAAAAGAAAAAGCAAGCCTACGTGGGGATTTGATTACATATACTCGAAGCAATTAAAATACTCATTAACTTCTTTTATCCATTACACTACCGGTTTAACTTTTATCATTATTCATATAATCTCCTGATTTTCAATGTCACTGATATTTGCGCAATTACTCAATTTCGTACTTAAAAATGAACTAATTAAATTTGGTTGATATCATAAACTTGATTCCCGGTTGAGACTTTTCGAATGGTTTATTCCTGTAGATGCAAAACCGGAGGCCAATATTATGAGAAAACATATTTACGTGTTCTGACAATGCATAGAAAAATGCAGGATTAACAATACCAATATTTAACATAATGTTTAAAATAAGATGGCTGCTATTCAAATATTAGTTCCGCCATTAAGCACAACAGTCCTCTACATGGGCGGAACTAATATATTAATAACAGTCTTCTTATTTTAAATATGGTGGATACAAATAAAAGTACCCCCCCCCCTCAAAATACCCTATGTCTACACATAATAGAGTAACTTGAGACTGAATCAAACTGCAAACGCAAGAGTTCAAAATAGGTGGTGTTTATAATTTGAATGGAAACCATGTTTCAAATAATAGGCCAAAATACTCTAGGAATTCGTTGCAACTCTGTACATTCGATGTGGACCGGACTGTAAACACAAGAGGAGGATGAATACACAGCCTGCTTTATATTTGTAGAAAAGGGCCTAAAAATGGAATTTTTTTATTTATTTAATAATAGAAGTGTACATTTTTCCCCGTGACATACTAGTCTAAAATACTTTATGCACTTTTAAGGTATGGCCGGAATGAACGGATATTTCGTTTTTCCGGGATTGTCCCAATTTTGAAGTAATGTCCCAGTGTCCCCCAAAAAAACGTTTTGGGGATGCTGTTTCTCTAGTTTTTTATGTTAAGCTTTTTTTCCTGAATTAAAGGTAAGCAGTTAAAATTAAGTATATATATATAATTGTTAATTTAGCATAGTAATTAAAATAAAAAAAATAAACAACAACGTGTGTACATTTTACATCTAACACTGTCAGAGTGCTAGCATGTTTTAGCAAAGTATCAATAAGAACTTATTGACATCGTGTTTTACTGTTTCACAGCAAAAATAACCATGGAAAGCAAACGGCTTTTACAATTATTGATAAAATACAGCATTTACATTTTCTTATCTCACCATTCAATAAAATGCCAATGCATAAATGAGGAAGAACACTTGAAGGATGTACATTAATCAGAAAATATCTTGATGACGAAGCGGATTGCACAGTATGCGTGATAATTTTAAGCACTGGACATGGTTGGTCGCACATTTATATCAGGACGATTTAAGATCAAATTATTATTTTTACGACACCGAAGATGTTATACTTACTACTGTTACACATGTTATCCTTGTCGCTCATATCCCTAAAACTGCGTTTACGAACTGATTTCCATCTTGTGCGAACTAAAAAAGCGCGGAATAGCTCACGAGGGGGCTTTATACCCCTGAGTCACTAACCACAGCCCCGACTGAAGAGAACTTTAGGAACTCCTCAGGTTATAGATAGGAACCGAACCCACACTTCTACAAAAGAACAGCAGATATGCCATGGAGGACTTGAATAAATAAAACATACGCAAAATTGCAAATGTGTGTATATGACTTGCAACATTCACATTCCCAATCTCCATGAACATTTCACAAGCTCCCATAAGGCAGCGCCTTACGACATCAAAATTACCTACAAAAATCATGCTGAATAGTTACAGGGGACTCCTGTGTATTTTGAGGTAATATGTTAATGAACATGCATTCCTCCATGCTGCAACCCATGTTCATTTACTGCTTGCACTGAGCATGCGCTTTCATAGTTTAACAGGTTATTGAAAACTAGCGACATCATGCACGGAATTTATTTATTTCGAATGCATTTCTAGTCAGGATCCTTGGATTTGACTTGCTAATAGCACCCGGCCTTGAGACTGAAAAACTCAAGATACTGAGGAGGAAATCCACGACTACCGACAGCTGGTCTCGAACCCAGCACACTCCACTCCGTACAGCCTTGCGCTCTTGTTAACATGGCTACCGGGACCCCATGCACGGAATAAAGAATGCTAGTTCTTAATTTTATGTCTTAGAATCTTTTACACGAAGTTATTTGCGTTTTCGTGGGTTCTCCTTTAAAATGACCACCTGGATTTTCTTTGAAAATACAAAACAGCATAATTGACTTATTGGAATTTTATAACTTCGTTATAAATTTAAAAATCTAAACGAAACAGGATACAGTGAAGAACATGACTAATAGTTATTAATACGATTATCATTTTTAATACGAAATATAATCTGATTTTTGCATTCCCATAGTTCTCTTATAGAGAATGTTTCAAAAATGCACAGATAAAGGAGCTGCTTAAACAGCTAAAAATAGGAAAAAAGTTATGTCCAAAAAGTCTGTTTCCGAGATGCTAAACATTAATCATAAATTACAAATCCATGTAAAACGGCAAAACATTTTTATATTCAAATTTACATTGAGTGATATGGGTAACCACTATTAGGGACACTGACCAAAAAGCCAATACATCCATTTAGCATTCAGATGGCTTTAATTCGTAGTGGCATGGACTTAACGAGATGTCAAAAGCGACACCTCATTAAGGGATGCTGGCCAATTGAATTGCGAATCTCTACTCCGGAGAGCTTACTCCACCTCATTCGACATGCGTTCCAGTAGATTGAGATCTGGTGATTAGCAAAGCCACCACATTAACAAGTTCTCTCTCACGTTCCTGGAACCAGTTCTCTACAATTTTGGCAGGGCGATAAAAACTCGTCGTAAAGATTTCCAGTTAACCTGTGGCATTTAAATGTTATTCAACTGGTATATCAAGGGGCGCCAATGTGCCCCACGAAACACCCTCTCACACCACTACACCGCCGCTGCCACTACCAGCCTGCATTACTGACACCGGACAGGATGGGCCCATGGAGTCGTGATGTTTTCACTATATTCTGGTCCTCTCAAGGAACCAGTTGTTTCTGAAAATACTACTGTAAATTCCTACTGTTTCAGAAACTATATTTCTGAAACAGTTGGAACAGGGATTCATCAGAGCAGGCAAAGTTTTTTAACTCCTCCATTGGCTAGTTTTGGTGTTTCTGAAACAGTGTAACCGTGTCTGATAGTGAAATGGAACCCGGTGCGGTAGACGGCTGCCATAACCCACCCGTGACAAGAAACGACTAGTTGTACGTTCTGAAATGCCTCTTTGGTTACCACTATTGTACTGGGTTGTGATATGACTGTGTAGCCTTTTTTGTTACTCTGCACAAGTCTTTTCAATTTCTGGTATCAACGAGCTGGTTCCGATTACAGAATCGCCGTTGGCTAAACGTTGTTTAATAATTGGACCAATCTGGATACACCCGAGACACAGTCGAAAAGACTAGCAGGGCTGTAGTTTCTGACATATACTGGCGCGGCCTACTACCATGGAATCTTAAAATTCACTTAAACCTTTCTTCCTGCCCCATTATTTAACTGAACTGCACACAAACGGCATCCCTACCTATCTGTTTACCTGCTTTATAATAAGAATACATGATGCTGTTATTGAAGGATCGTTCCATTTCATGGCAACTGGTCACTCAATGCACGTCATAAAGATATGACTATGTAAAATGGGTTTTAAACGGCTTTTTTTTTTTTTTTCCTTTTTTTCTTACTGTTGTGAGCTGAGTGTTTATATGAGGACTCGAGGAGAGCACCGGGGGGGGGGGGGTATCTCGTTTCCTGAAACATACGTACCAACACAGATTTGAATCCTGTTTTCCTACTACATGAATCATACCAGTCACTAAGTTGTAACCAGTGTGGCAAACATATATCAGTGTCAACTTGTCAACTCGAGTTTCAAGTTTCACGACGATTGCATCATTGGTTAAAGCACAGCGTTTGCTAAACTGATATTATGGGAGACGTTACAAATCTGTTTACTTTTGCCGAGTTAACTGTCATAATTTTAATTTACTAAAAGGTTCATAAGAATTCCATAGCTGCTGTACTAGAAAAGCCAGTCAGATCAAATTTACATCGCCTTGACTTTCATAGCTGGATCGTGGCAATCTGATTTTAATTTCAGAGTGCGTTTGCCCATCTTCAGAATTCGTTTTGTATATGTTTTCATTTTAAAAATCTGGCCACTGTATATCTCAGTATGCTGACTCCGTTTCAAACTTTTATGAAAAGTAGTCGAAATAAAACTTAACATAAATCAATAATTTATATTAGACTTTACAGTGCCCTTTAACTGTACATTACCAGTTACACACACACACGACAGAACCATCCAACCTGAATGTTCAATCGTGCTGTTTGATTCAAGCACTGATAGTAGTAGTAGCCTACCTATAAAATCCTGTACGTGTCCAGCGGAACGAAGCAAATCCGCACATAACCAACAATCGTTTTTGGTGACTACGCAGTGCGGTTCTTTCGGAACTGTAATTCACTGCATGATTTTCGGCCATGTTATTGCCATGGTCTGGCAGATATTCGCTTCAATGACAGATTAGGTTGTAATCTCTTATAATCAACGGTATCATCCGATCGTAACTGTGGTGATTTCTTCTTCTGTCCTCAAAGACCGAAGATAGTGGAACAAATCTGCAAACCATATCTGCTTTATGAACCGCAGCAGAGAATGAGCGTATCATCTTAAACGGTAATGTACTCTCCACAGAAGCCGCCAATCGCTGTTCACGGTTCGGTGACGCTATTAATTAGCTCTGCGGTTCTATCGAAAGCGTTATTTAGGTTTATTTATGGTATATCTTTCGTATCGCTATCGCCTGCAAAACAGGAAATCTGACTTTCGATCATGCCTTTATTAGTTGAACGTTGGAAATGTGTGGCAGAGAATTAAACGAGGAAAACTCAAACCCGTTTTGGAAACGGAATACAGCATGCTTACAAATTCGATGCGGATCGAATTTGCCTTAAATGGAATTGTGGCACTTTTCAGTGATGTTGATTAACCAGTGTGGAATAATAATATTAAGAAACGTTTGATGTTCGCTCCAGGGATGGTTCCAGATATACACCTGCGGCGTGAATCGATATGAAACCTCTCAGTAATGATAACAACTGCATATACTTTTTAGCTAATACATGGACGCCTTTCGTAAGTACTCCCCTGGGCCGGTTGGATTATCGGTAAGTACAATATCCAAAATTCAAAACATTTATAAATATCTGCTCATCTCCGACTAAACCATAAATCCAACATTTTTGGTTCCTATCTATTAATAGTTAAATTCATCGAATTAGATGGTCCGATAACTCCAGTTACTCCAGCCTTCGTGGTTTCATACTCAACTTTCAAGGGCATTGGTTTTGCTTTAATCATGTCCTTAAACGAGACATTTTCTTTGTGGATAATATCCATCAAGGCGACTGCGTGTTTTAAGATGTAAAATCTTACAAATTAAAATAAAAATATTTGTTTTGCTAGAAGTAATTTTAAAGTTGGAAGAACGCTAGATTTGGTAATGGATAGTTTAAGCGTGAGAATTAAGAATAGTAGCAAAGGGGTAAACAAGTAATTCAAATAATATGAGAGAGCAAACAGGGACAGCAGGACTAGGTAAAGGGGTGCCATTTGAGAACGAGCGTGAAGGGGTTGCTTAGGGAAGAACAACAGGACGTGAAACTGGATTATACAAAGCGCCTCCTTTGATCTATGACACCATTAGAACCAAAACAGTAAATGAGTGGACGTCCAGTGTTCGCGTCAAATAAACCGGAGTCAGGCTGACTGAATTTTGGGTGTTCGGATACTTTTAGAGAGAAAGGTGTGAAACGAAAATGAGTGTTTTTGGAGGTTGCCGGTGGACATGAAAGGATCATACTGCCTGTGAGAAAAAAAATAAGAAAGTTCGAGAAAAGGGTTGGTTTGCGCCCTAGGGAGACAGCTTGGGAGAATTGTGTTAGCAAATGGAAAGGAATGTATATTTAAACAGAAAAAGAAGATTGGTTGGAGTCCTTGGGAGAGCGTGCCAAACTTGGGGCGAAGAGTGAAGTTCGGGGAGAGAAAAATTGGGAGAGAAGAGCATTTCTGTGTCTGACTTCTGTGTGGTGTGGTCAAAGGGGAGAAAGTCGTGAGTGTGGGTTGAAGTGGAGGTAGGCGAGTTTGGTAATGTAGGCACTTGTAAAGAGTATGAGCCAGGTATGTACACCTGTGAATATATCGTCTACACAAGAAGATGCGTCATGTCAAGAGGGATACAAACCTGTAAGGGACTTGCTCAAACTTGAAATAAAAAATCTGTACTTGACCGTTTTACCAGCATCGACTTGCTAACCCTGAAACATCCAGGGTAGAATTACCTGCTAACTCCCACATGGTCGGTTAAAAATTAAAAATATTTATACAAATATTTGTATAAATATTTTTATTTTTATTTTTATCATTTAATTTATTTTTATTTTAATTTTTAATTTTTTTTATTTCATTATGTATATTTTTTTTATTATTATTATTTTATTTTATTTTTTATTTTTTATTTTTTTATTATTATTTTTTTTTAATTGGTCTCCGTTCAGGAAGCTCAGGCGACCCTGATGGAGACCTGCCAGAGAATAATGGGCAGCCTGGCTACCTCCTAGTGGTGTGTGCGGGCAACGTGGGGTTCCACCAGGGGCCCTGCAGCCAAATGCCAGGACACACAACAGAACCTAACACAAAACTACACATTCAACACACTACACTTTTTCTGGAATTTACAGCGTTCTGTATTTCTTCACAGGGTACATATGGCACAGATGTGGGAAATCACAGGTGGCGCCCGACCCTAACACTATGCACTATGTACACTATGTCAAGAGTGCCCCAGAAGTGAAAGCATGCCTGTCAGTCTCGAAGGAAAACCGGAGTGCCCAAGGATCTGAAGTAAGCCTGTCTGCCTCGAAAGAAAACCGGAGTGCCCAAGAAACTGAAGTAAGCCTGTCAGCCACGTGGGAAACCTGAACGCGAGAACATTGGAAGTAGCGGCGAAGTCGGAAAGTAAGTCTGTTCCTTGTTTCTTTATTGAATTCTGAACTCAAGGACTCATAACCTAGCTCTGTAAGCCATTGAGTGATAGTCTTGTAAAAGAATGGAACATTCCTGTTGTTAATGATTATGAATAAATGTAAGGGTGGTTCAGGAGTAGTAAAATCAAAGTAATAATGTAAAGGAATTAGCAAAGAAATTATATTTATAAGGGTAGTACTGTAAGAATAGGTTAACCTATATCATTAAATTAGGCCAAGTGCCAAACGAGGTAACATATCAGATGAGGTGCAAAGAGAAATAAATTTTATTAATAGATAAACCTCATGAGTAAAGAGGAATGACTAAGGTGATAACTAGGGTGTCTAAGATATTAAGGCAGAATGGGTGACTTATAAAGAATGTTATTGAGATAAGAGGGTACCAGATGTAATACGTTTTATGTGTAAGAGGCTAAAACAAAGATTCTAAAGGAGTAATAAGAGCTGAAGTAAATATTATTGATGTAAGAGAAAGAAAGGAAAATATTGGTAAGGTAAGAGAATGATTGAGTAATCATTGTGGAGTCAATTTTATGTAAAATACAACTGATGTTAATAATTCGTATGTCGAGAATAATTGAGGAGAGAGAGAGAGAGACAGTGCAGTGTATTGTAATTACCATATACATATGTAGCATGGTTTACATATGTATATGGTAATTGCGATGCTTGTATGTAATTATTCGTTTTATGTAAATGTTGTTGTTGTATGCTCATTAAAGGTGTGTTAATTTTTGTAAACAAAAATGTGTGGCTGTAATGTTCTGCTAACAACCACTTTACACACCCTAGAGATTGGAATTTTCTGGAAATTGTAGCCAGATTTGCGTATGTGGGGGTGATAAAGACGTCAATAGGGTGTTCAGCGAATCGCAAATTTTTAAGTAAATAATAATAAGAAATAATATAAACTTTCATCCATCCCCACCCCTACAATGTTAACAAGGAGCTAGCTCAGGGATATAACGTGATACTTATTAAAATATTTATCTTGGTTCATAAAGTTTTGCCCTAGCCCATTTCTTGAGAGGCATGAACTTTCTCAGCCAACACGCAGACCAGTATCAGAGTACTCTAGGCGCTTCTTTATATTTTCTAATCTGAGTTGAGTGTTTATATCAGGGCAGCACCACAGGTATCTTGTTTCCTGTGGTTGACGCAGCGCAATATGGCTTGAGATGCTAATTCGCCGAAAAAACAACAGAACTGTCTGCAGGTGCGTATATGTGTATTGCTGGGCGAGCGAGTGGCATTTTTATATGAACTTTAAAAAGTCATTTACATATAAAGCGCAATCAAACACACGCCAAAAAAGATTTAAAAAAAAAAAAGACAAAAAGATGAAACACAAGTGTTTTATCTTCTAACTGTTCTTACGAGATTTATCTTCCATTGTTTATCCAAAATAAACAGTTTTAGACGTTAAAAACTGAGAAGTCAAAATAGATTATCCGAACTAGTCAATCATTTCGGATAACCGGCGTCCAACTGTCGTATGTCTTCCCTATTGTAATAATTGTGCTTTAATACGATAACAAAGAATTGTAAATGCATGATAAAATCACTAAATAAAAACAACTATTTATCAATGAATTGTTTAATTAATAATTAAAATAAATAATTAATTTATTACGAACGAAGCAATACAATCTATTATGTAAAATTTCGTTATTGACTACGCGTACGATTATTTATCAATTTATCGTTTAATTATTTATTACGAACGAAGCAGTATCAGGCTATTATGTAAAATTTCATTATTAACTACGCGTACACACACACACAAAAAAAGAAATTATCGTGACACACGCATAACTAACAGCACTCCAAAGTTACCCGTCTCTTTAGCAGCAAGTAAAGCGATGCCTGTGAATTACCAGCTAGTTACTTGCTAATCCTATCTTCTCATACCGTCTGCTATTTTAGCGATAACTGTAATAAGGAAATGGTGATTAGATTAATGATTAGCGTTATTAAAAGTGCTTTGACGTTAATCCTTCTGTAAGCAAAAGAGAGCTGGGAGATTACGTGATTTAATTTCACGTTAAGGATTACATCAGCTTGCAAAACATGATGAGAGACTTGAGAACAGTAAGAATGCTCGGCTCTATTGCCAAAGCTAATTATCAACTAATTGGTATACCTTATTACATAAGTAAAAAGAAGAGAACTCCATTTTTTGGGTGTCTGCCATTAACACCAGAAGAGTGATGAATGAAAAATAGAATAAAAGTAATGTCATCACGTCCTGAAGAGAGAAAATCCACTAAAGCAACTGTATTATGTATGTAAAAAGGTGATTATCACGCTATTGCTTTTCTGATGATTTTACGCCAAGGCAGCTAATGCCTTGAACAGTTACTATTGTAATAGCATTCGCCATATAGTGCAAGGAAGCCACAGGCTTTTGCTGCACTGAAAAAAAAACCAACCATGTAGATAACAAAACACAAATTATATGATTCCCTCCTCATACAGATAAGTATCCAGTTGACCTTTGAATTTATTCAAATTGTGTCTGTAAATTGCAAGTATTTATGGCCTGTTGTCTGTTTTATAAGATGAAAACCTGTTTTGGGAGATAGAACAATGCAACCCTCGCTCCTGACAAATTAACCGTGTGGGGAAAAAAATATATCTCCCCTCCGCACAGGTCTTGAATCCAAAGCTTTTCCACATAGTTTAGAAGGGCGACGATCGTAACCACTGTGCCAGCCACGAAACTAGTAATTAATAAGCCCAGCAAAATCGCAAGGAGGAAAAGCCCCCCCCCCATTTCTTTTTGGCTGATGCAGCAGAAGTCCAGCTACCTTGCATTAAAATATTGCTAATACTAATACCCAGATTTTTATGACTGGACGACATCAGTTCATTTATTTATTTATTATTTATTTATTTTTTTTTTTTTTTTGCTGCTTTACAGCACCAGTGTCTTCCAGCCATAAATAGTCTCAGGATCTGCATTATTAGTATTACCCATACGGTGTAAGGAAGCCAGGGTTCTACGTCTCCCACACCGCCAAAAATCAGTACTCATGTGTTTCCCTCTTCTGGTTGGCAATGATCCAGCAAGTTTCAAATTTCCGAAAACCATTTGCCTCAACTAGTTTTCATCGAGGCAACTTATTCCAATAACTAACATATAGCTGGTGAAAAGAAAACACTTTTTACGCAATCTATAACTATTCCTCCGTTCCATATGTCATATCATCAACAGGGCATCATAGTCCAGCCTGTACATTGAACGGAGAACTTCATGTCTGCTTGTTTCGTAACCACCAAATCCATTTAAATCCCTTTCTTCCAATTTTAATTCAACTGATCCAACTGATCCAAATTATTTTGGAGTTGTTATTGCTGAAATGCAAAACCTTGCAGCATTTATGAAGCCCTCAAAGTCAAGTGCTGCGTGGTTCTGGTCGTTAACCGCTCTTCTGTTCTTCCTATCATCTGCAAATTTTGACATCACACCCTCTATCTCTACGTCAATATCAATAAATCAGAAAAAGTATATTCAACACAATAATAATTATAGTAATGAGCCAAAACATTATAACCATCCCTGTCTCCACAAGTACAGTACACACATCCCACAGCACCTAGGAGTAATGTCACCAACAGACGCAGCATATATAGTGACAGCACAACGTACAATGGGGTAAAGGGAAGGGCCTGATGGATTTTGATTGGAGAATTATTTGTAGCGCTAGGAAGACGGGGCCAGCATCTCAGCAACCAAAGGCATTGTCGGCTATTCGAAGGCCGCCGTAGTGAAGTTGTGGGGGTATGATCCAAAGAGAAACACATAATCGTCCAACGTGCTGGAACAGAGACACCACCACTTTGACAGTCGAGGTGAACGGCGGTTGGCACGTGCTCTCCTGGAAAAAAGGCGGTTCATGGTCGCCCAATTAATGGCAAACTACAGTACAACCAGGGCACATAGAGAAACACTTCCAAGCACACAATCCAGAGGACGTTCTTGAGGATAGGACTACTCCGTAGGCCTATCCTCAAGAACCTGTTCACGTGCCCATGGTGACGGACCGTCATCGACTTTCGCCTGCAGTGGGCACGGGTGCACCATTCCTAGACA
Organism: Mastigoproctus giganteus; assembly: GCF_048544385.1. Classification (NCBI taxonomy): domain Eukaryota; kingdom Metazoa; phylum Arthropoda; class Arachnida; order Uropygi; family Thelyphonidae; genus Mastigoproctus; species Mastigoproctus giganteus. The sequence goes on along the minus strand of NC_143575.1, from coordinate 168,600,555 downwards.
TTGGACGCTGAAAAAGAGTCGTCTAGTCTAATGAACCAAGGTTCGAGCTAGCGTTTTCGATGAAGAGCAGGTGAGCAGCTGCAACCAGAATGTACGTACGATTGCACGAAAACAGGACAGCGGCGGTGATATCACGTTTGAGGGATGTTTTCATGGATATCACTGGATCCCCTCATTCTCATTGAACAGATCCTCACCACCAGATCGGAAATGTTTCAGACCAAATTTTGTCCTCTATGGTGACGGCGTGTCAAGTTGGAACTGAACTCTTTCAATAAGATAACGCCCCCCAAGTCCCGCATTGTGCAAGAATGGTTAAAGGATCATGTCCATCCAAGCATTTCATGTGCTTCCCTGACCGCTTAATTCCACATCAATCGCGTCGAACATATGTGGGAAGCGGCAGAACGCAGCATTCGCCAGTCCACGCCAGTGCCTTGGCTCCTTGCCGAACTCCGAGGCATCCTTCTCTCCAGCTGGTCCAGGATATCCGAGGACACCTTCCGCAGTCTTGTGAAGTCGATGCCACGCCGGGTGATAGCGGTGATCACGGCGAAAGGCAGCACAAAACGCTAATAGGTATGTGGTCATAATATAATAATGTGCTTTAAAAAATATCCCATCCTACAGTATACTTCATAATATAAAATCGCCTATTAATGAAAATTATTGTAAAATATCAACTTTCCCCACTAATTATTGCAAAATTTAATATGATTTTTGATCTAATTATCTAATTTAAATACCAATCAACGTAATAATCAGCATAATAAAAACTCTTTAAAGTTAACAGAAATATAAAACAAAGAAATTTAAACGTCTATAAAATTTACCAAAAGCTCACCCACTTTAATAAATTCAGTTAACTGAATTTATTAAATCTCTCTCTGCAATAAATAGAGAAATTGCAGATGATGCAGCTGAATACAGTACCGTTGCCATTATTTTATAAAATTTCTCGAATGTCCCGCTACCAACTGCATCACATTACAAAAGAAAAAATATATATATTAAATTTATTTTCTACCAGCAACATGATTTTTATTTTTTATTATTTATTTTTTTTTTTTTTTTTTGCCTCAAATTATTTTCAGTTTACCACTGACCGTGAAAGATCATAATGATTGAAACAAGTTAAGATTAAATTCGCGCACCCAAATTTTTGGTTGCATTTTTTTAGAAAATAAAAAAAGTGTGGGGGTATTCAAGAAAATACGGTATTATCACACAGTTTATTTCCTTCCTTCTCTCTATACCCCATCTTATGTCGATAATAGTAACTAAAATGCATTTAGTCTTCGATAAGTGAATAGCGTGTTGCTTATCTTTAATAAAACTTCTTTCTTCTCTCTTCCGTCTATCATGTCACCCAGTTTTTTTAGAGGAAAAAGGCTTCACCCTAACAGACCGTGATTATCATTGTCCTTTTGTTCGGTTGATCGTTCCGTCATCTTCCTTTCATAACCATCAGCTACTCTAAACTTAATCAGAGAGCAATCAAAATATCGGAGTATCCAGTTTCATTTCTCAGTATAGTAAGACACCGACTTTTTTTTTTTTTTTTTGTGATCACAACAAAACTTTCATTTTCCCAAAGTTCGTCGCGAGTCCATTAGGCTTAGCTGTTTCTTTGAAGTGGATGATTAATGATTGTACTTTCCGAGGTTATCATAGCTATTACATGTACCACATCAGGAAGCCTCCATTTCTTCATCGTTACCAGAGGGTGATCTTAGCTAGAATACGAAAGTCTGACGTTTCGAGTCTGATACACCACAAACGTTCGAGGCTGCATGCTATTTCACGGACTCCAACAGTCCGTGAAATAGCACACACTCCGTGCAATTCTTTCGAAACGCTTTATATTGTTCCCTCGATGAATTTAGGTAACATTTCTATCGATACAGCATCCGCCTGCCTAATCCACAGGAAATTATCTTACAAAAATTTAAGAAAAAATTAATAACGAAATATTTTTGAATAATGGAACGAAATCTGACGAGGAATGTGCGCAGGTGTACAGAGTACGCACTTTAAATTCGATATGCAATGCAAGAGGTAGAACTGATCGTGTTCGCCATTCCTCTTTAATATAAAAATTACATAAAAATAAAAGTTTGGTGTATGAACTCACTCAGGGCGACAACCAAAAACTTTAGGTTAAGATGCAATTATCACAGCGATGTTACCAAAGAATAAATCAGAACCCCTTCTGTGTAAGAGTTTAAACAAAATTTTTTATTCTCTCTAACTTAAAAACGAGCTACTTCTTTTCTATTTAATTTTTAATCCGTCTCCATTGTATAAAGCCATATCAAAAATAGCCTCATTAGTTTTATGCCAAAAAAAAAAGATGTGTCAAAAATTAATACACTCAAAAATATAAAAAAATTCTCCTACTTTTTGTATTTTAACCGCGTTTCCAGTTTTGACTGTAATCATAAAAATATTTTAAATACTAGAAATGTTTAGTTTATTCTTCCGAAAGGGATTGGAATCAATATGAAACAATTAACTCCTGATTATAATAAATACGATATTACCTCAAAGTCTATTTAAAAGCGTCGGCAATAATAATAATACAATTCTGCGATTATCGGTTGAAGTAATGCAAGTACTTTATTCAATGAACCACGTGGTGGCGAATTTGTTTCTTAGATGAGGTTAGAAATTGCCTTACTGAAATGTAAATTCGGATCAAAGGAAGAACATGTTAGCTAATATGCAGATTTGTTCTCATTTGGACGGTTGAATCGATAAAGGCAATTAAAGGATACAATTTCTGCTTAAAGATACAGGTGTATGCAAATTATCTTCATTAATTAAGTAATTAGCATTCTTAATTGAAGTAATTAGAAAGACCTTTCATTCCAATAACACGTACTACTGCATTGTGTGGATGCTGTAAGTCACCCTTATAGTTATCATTAGCGGATTGTGCTGTGGTGAAAGAGTGTTTGTGGGAGTACTAATTAAACCGGCTTTTTAAAACCGTATTTTAGATCAAAAACGGTAAGCAAATTCTTGCAAGAAGTTACAGAATTATTCGTTGTATTTATTTTAAATGAGAACTAATGGCATAAAGGACATAGCGAAGAAACTAAAAGAAAGCCTCTTCAGTTAAAAACTGAAATGGATCTTTTGTTGAGGCAGCTTCCAATATGTGAAGAGAATTAATCAGGAATTTCGACGCAGATACTAAAGCATACAGCATGTCCAAGAGTTAAAGATTGCCTAATAGACCATTAAGAAATGTATTGAATCTGTAACTGCAATAGGTTACTAATACCAATATGCATGGAGATGATTTTGATTTTAATGTTTTTCTTTCTTTTCTTTATATACCTTCTTAACAGTGATATAAAAACGAAAATATAAGACAAGTTTATGTTGAATAGATGAATAAGTCCCTCGCGGTGAAAGGAAATTGGATTTATCTACATTTTCAGAAAACAGCAAACTAACATGGAGATATCTCGCTTACAATGTACAGATGCAACGCTATGAACAGATCAGCAAATATACCACTGCCTATTTCACTTATTTGATTCCACGTTAAATAAATAAATTTGTACAAAAATATCAAGATTATAAACTGTAGGTAACTAATTACACTGGTTAATACTTCTACGCTCTCTTCTCAATTTAACTTCCAATAGTGTGAAACGTCTACTCTCTGTATTAGAAATACGTTAAAAAAAAAAAAAAAAAAAAAAAACAGTTCAACACGATCTGTTATTATTAAGAGTTCTGCGTACAACAAAAACTTCTGCTTCGAGAAATGAAAGACGAAAACGATTTGTTATCCTGGAATGTCTTTCCGTTAAAATGAACCTAGCCATCAAATCTCAGCACCTCTTTGATTGCTCTGACATTATTCTTTTTATAAAGAGCGCATAGAATTATTCCGAAAAGCGACGGGATTCACACAGCAAGCACAATCTTAGAAAGAACTATCACCTTCATATAAAACGTGAAATATTTTTAAATCATGACTAATGCAAACAACATTTATTAAGGCATTGTTCATTTTATAATGATAATGTTGAGCGTGTTCCCTGGTGTCGAAATAGGCCATTGCATTTATCCTAACTTATTTTCCAGGATCCAGATATTGGACGATTTGTTTTCCTTCTTAATTTATGACTTCTCGATTTCCGAGAAATCCTTTACTGTGTTTTTATTGCATTAACAATTTTTATATTGTCCCACGTACACTAATGGAGGAAAACGATTCCTTTCATTATTACAGATATATCGTTCATATATGCAACAAAAAGTAAAAGACGTAATGAGGAGTTGTAAGGGACGCCCAGTTACAATAGGAATCACCCTTTGCTCAAATATTCGCATTCTTCCGGGTGAATATTTGAGAAATGAGTGAACCACCGACAGAAACCTGACAGAAGCAACCCATACAATGGCTACGAATCTGACCATGTAAAGGGCACCGCACTTGTTCCGAAGTTATATACTGTTTGCAATAACCGTATAACTTTTGACAAGATCAAGCAGACAAAAAGTGTCGAAGGTTCCTCTCAAATAAACGTGTATTACATCTACCTGATACCGATAATCATGAACTTAGTTGTATATTATCATGGTTAGTTACAACCAGTCGCGTGACCGAAACCAATGGAGAACTGAACCCAAAGAACAGCACAAGCTGTTCTTTAGTTTTACTTTGTCAGTCACTAAACTTAGGCTGTTAACATCATACTTGGCTTCAGATGTACCCAAATACATTCTTTGCGGAGGCAACAAGAAGATGGCGAATCGATATTGGGTCGGTTGGTTGTTGTAGAGTTTTATGCGCATTAGCAACTTTGGCCATATTTCTCAGTACATAATGTCAAAACTGCATGAGTTCTATGGTCGATTTGATGTTTGCTGAACGGAAAACCCAAGGAGAACAAAAAAAACCATGTCACTCTCGCCTGAGACCGACTAACTCAGCTACGTTGTGAACAAGACCTAGAGAAACCCCTCTCGTTATTGACGGGATTCGAACTCAGGGCTTTTGCACCTGGTATGAGGAAGACGTCGATTCTACCAACTGTGCTATCCACACGGGCGCAAACCGATGTAACAAATGTATAGTGCCACAAGACGATTACAGTGAAATTTAATGGTACCTGTTTGTCTGTTTTCCTTTACAGTTTATTGAAATTATGAAGGAAAACTTTATTGGTGTGTGGCCACTGAGTGGCGACTTTATGAGGACTACTTAATGGCCAGTAAGTTTCTTTTAGCCCCCAGAAAAATATGGATTCATCGTAGAATGGGCTCAAGGAGGTGAAAAAAAGCGTGCCACAGGAACGCTGTTCCATGCTGACTCAACTTTTTCCCACATTTGTTACAAATCGGATAGTTGCAACCCTCTACTCCGAAAAGCTTATACCACCTCATCCCAAAAGTGCTTAAATGTATCTGGAGACTCGGGAAGACACTGCAGTATGCTTAATTCATTTTTCTACGTTTCTTAAATCAGTTGTATACAATTTGCAGATGGATACACTTTTTATTTTATTTTATTTATTTATTTATTTATATATGGGAACTCCCCGACTTACGTAATACTCGACTTACGGAAATTCAACTTTACGTAAGTTTTTGCCCGCCGGTGCAAACTTAAAAAAATCGTGGAAACGTATTTTTCATCCCGTAGGAATAAACTGAGGTATCGTGAAAATATCGTAATGTGAACCCAGTAACACATTGAGGTGTTTTTTTGTTTTTTTTTTTTGTTTTTTTTTGTAATTCGTTCCAAGTCTTTGGAGGTTGAAAATTTCGCTATATTACTAAGCTTTATCTTTAAGTTTATCTCTCTAAAAGGTCATATTTATAATGGAAATTGCACTACCCTTTCATCGTTATCATAAGTTCCCGTTATAAGAATCAATTTTGAAAGCTTTTGTGATATTTTTCTAAAACACATTTCTGGAGGTCACTACCAGGAAACCGTAAAAGCAATTTTCACTTTCGGGTTTATTGGGCTTTTCTGTTAGTGCAAGAAATTATAAACGGGTAGTGAACTTGATCTTATTGCATTTGCGATAATACTGATAACTGCAATCTCGTGGGTTTTTACGTTACGGTATTATGGTGAAATGTGTTCCCCTTCACCGAAATCTTCAATCATACAAAAAACAAATTTTCAGAAACTTCTCTTCATTCCTATTTACGTATTACAATGATGAAGGGAAAGGGGCCAACGGAAAGTGCATGTGCTGGCAGTGCCAGGAAACGAAACAAAATTGATTTAGAAATGAAGATGAAAATGATTAAGTACGAAGCAGGACAAAGTTTGTCATCTCTTGCAAGGCAATCAGGTCTCGCTGCTTCAACAGCGAAGCGAAAAGAACATGTCAAAGGATCAACACACTGAAGATCAACAGTGATCACAAAACAGCATTCAGGTGCTATATCGAAGATGGAACAACTGTTAATAATATGGATCGAAAATCACATTCAGAAGCGTATGCCCCTAGGTCTAATGACCATTCAAACAAAAGCAACAAGTATTTATAAAGATATTAAGGATAAGTAAGGCGAACCCCAATCCAAGTTCGTGGCAAGCATCGGGTGGTTTAATAGGTTCAAGCATCGCGCTGGTTTCCAAAACATAAAAGTATGCGGTGAAGTCGCCAGTGTCGATTCTGCAGCTGCAAAAATATTTTGTGATGTGCTGGAAAAAAATATTGATGAAGTCAGCAAATTTTTAACGTTTACGAGACTGCTCTGTATTGAAAAAAAATACCGGATCGAACGTACATTGCCAAAGAGGAAAATACAATGCCAGGTTTCAAGGCGTCAAAAGATAGGGCCACGCTCTTGCTTGGAGCTAATGCAGCGGGAGATTAAAGATTAAAACCACTGCTTGTGTACCATTCTGGAAATACTCGTGCATTTAAGGGCATCAATAAAGCCATCCTACCCCTGCATTTCCGATCGAACCAGAGAGCATGGAAACAATATCTCTTTGAAGATTGGTTTAAATGCTGCTTCATTCCCGAGGTTGAAAAATATTGTAAAGATTTTGCTTCTATTAGATAATCCTGCGCATCTAGATGATTTCAATTCGAACGTGAGAGTGGCATTTCTACCGTCAAACACGACTTCACTCATCCAACCTATGCATTAGGGTGTTATTATTTAGGCACAAAATTTGCTCAGGCATTGTCTACAGTAGACGATGAGAAAAATTTTACGTTAAGAGACTTCTGGAAATCTTATAATATTTACCACGCCATCTTAAACATTAATAAGGCATGGGCGGAAATTACTAAAAGTTGTTTAAATGGCGCATGGAAGAAAATGTGCCCACGGCACATAAAAGGCTTCGAAGGATTTGAAAAAGACGAATCATATGAAGAGTTAACAGATAAGATTGTAAAGGTTGCAGAGCTACTTCAGTTGGAGGTTGATGCCAAAGACGTGGAGGAGTTAATAGAGGAACAAGAGAAGGAATTATCTAACGAAGAACTTACTGACTTGCAGGCAGCGATAGTGAAAGAAAAAAATGCTGACAAAGCTCAAGATGAACCAAATGAGGAGCCGAGACGCTTAATCACCAGAGAGATGGCAATGGCATTTGGTGAAATTTCATCGGCAATGGCGAGGTTTGAGAGGATGGATCCTAACAGCGAATGATTCTTAAAAGTTAACAGAGGGGTGAATGATATGCTTTCTTGTTTCAAAGAAATCTACGATGAAAAGAAAAATACCACCGTCCAGTCATCCATTAATATGTTCTTTCGTAAGACTGAGCGGCCGACCCCTTCTAAATCTCCACAGTCCTCAACCTCTGCAGCGGCGTACTTATCAGCTGAAAACGTCGATTCTGGCAACGATGCTCGAGAGGTAAAACTTGACTGACATTATGCCTGTCTCCTCTCTTTTTTTGTAATTTTATAATTTTGAAAATTTTTTAAATTTCACGCTTTTGTAATTTTTCCTGCGCATGAGTTAAAAAATTGAATCAATACAATAAATAATTCTATTTACATGTTCGTCGAACGTTTCTTTTTTGATTCAATCAATTCAGCGAGCACAGTTGCGATTGCGAAAGCATGGAGGAAATTTCGACTTATGTAAAATCCGACTTACGTACATTCCGTGGAACGCAATCTTTACGTAAGTCAGGGAGTTCCTGTATTTTATTTATTATTATTTTTTTATTATTATATATTTTTTTTCCTTGGTCTCGGTCAGGAAGCTCAGGCAACCCTGGCGGAGGCCAGCCAGAGTATTATGGGCAGCCTGGCTCACCTCCCAGTGATGGTGGCGGGCAACATGGAGTTCCGCTAGCGACCATACGGCCAAGCAGCCAGAGACAAAACAACAGACATAGCACTACTCTGACACAAACCAGACTACACGTTTTCTGGCTTTTACAGAGATTCTATAATTCTTCACAAAGTACCATGATGCAGATGTGAGAAACCAACAGTGACGCCTTCCACAAAACACTATGCCACTATGCAGCCATGAAGGGGTATGCATAGTCGGAACATGTGCTTATTCAATCTATCTTGTAAATTATGGAAAAACAAAAAGTGAAAAATATGAATTTGGCTTGTCTGTCCAGTCAAACATGAAACTCCCTTTAAAAACTATTGAAACGTGTTAAACACGTGTAACTGGGAAATGTTAAGCATGTGCTGTGAAAGATAGAGGGAAAATTGTTATGATTTGATTTTTCTGGGGAAAACTGTGTCATGATTTCTATTTTTTAGAGATCACTTGTATCAGAGCGATATTTAGAGATTTCTATTAGAGATCACTTGTATCAGAGCGATATTTAGAGATTTCTATTAGAGATCACTTGTATCAGAGCGATATTTAGAGATTTCTATTAGAGATCACTTGTATCAGAGCGATATTAATTGATCAATACTGGATTAACTGTCCATTCTGAACTACATATACCTTAATGATAAATTACATATAGCTCCATTATTCAGTTTGAATTCTATTGTCTGATGAATTCCACAATGCTGAAGTATTTGCCAAACATTTGTCAAGGATTGAGACTATTGATATGGAGCCTTTGGGTTCATTTCCTGGTTGAGATCTGTTGATCAATGAGGATGACCAAAACTCAGCATTGAAGAATATGAAAAATGACAATACAAAAGACCCAGGTGACTCACCAACCGTATTTTGGAAAAAGTCTATCACTACTCTTAATCCTATCATGCTTCATATTTGAAACTTATATCTGAGATTGGGCATTTACCCAAAGCATTTCAATCAGGTTAAAATACTTCTGGTATTCAAAAAAGGTGACAAGTGGTCTGCATAAGATTTCAGACTATTCCCCAGCAAAAAAGCCTTTCTAAACTATTTGACGCAGTAGTACATAAACAACTTTTCAATTTTTTCAAGCTTTACATATCAAAATCAACATGGCTTTGGTCGTGGAAAGTCAGCATGTGAATGTAAGTTTTCTCTGGGAGTCCTATTGCTGTTATCTAGGGTCACATTGCTGTTGTGGCTAACGAGCTGTATAATACAATGTTCCAACGGTGTCATCATCCACCAAGTGAAGCCTGAACCATTTATCCAACTCTGTGTATATGTATGTGTGTTCTCTGTGAACATATTGTTGCTAGGCTCTTGTGTAGGCTCACATTGCTCTTGTGTAGGCTCATATTGCTCTTGTGTCTGAGAAGCTATAAAAACAATGTTCCCAGTGTCATTAACAATCAAGTGAAGTCAACTTTTTATCCAACTCAGTGTATATGTTTGTGTGTGTTCTCTAGGAGCCCTACTGCTGTTAGGTTGGGTCCCATTATTCTCTGGAGTAATGTGACTCAACCTAACAGCAATAGGGCTCCTATTACTCTCTGGAGTTGGGTTCTGGGGTCACATTACTCCAGAGAGTAATGTGAGTAATGTGAGTCACATTACTGGGGTCACATTACTCCAGAGAGTAATGTGATCCCAGAACCCAACTCCAGAGAGTAATGTGACTCCAGAACATAGAACTCTGGAGTAATAGAACTACTCTCTGGAGTAATGTGACCCAACTTTACTCTCTGGAGTAATGTGACCCAACTTTACTCTCTGGAGTAATGTGAGTAATAATTAAATAATTTTATTTAAGTGAAAACAAGTAAATTTCCATATTTAACCAGAGAAATGAATTTAAAGTATAAGTGGGGGAGAGAAAATACCAGGAGAGGAAAACTTGGGAGTTCGAACCGCGGAAAGAGAAAACGACGGCATTTCACGTTACCACACGGCCACTGTAACCACTTACATATTATTTCCGAAACCTCTACTTATGTTATGGTTTTCTAATCGTCCGCCGTTCTTATTTTTGGATTGGAGTAACAATAAATTATGAAAATAAATTATATACTAATAATCTGCGAATTGATATATTGTCCAACGCAATAACAAAACTTTAGAAAATACTCCAGGAACATTGCTAACTTCTTCACAATGTTCCGGCCTGTTTCTTCGTTCTGAAAGTGGGGCCTCCACTGTCTATGCGATTTTAACATGTAGCCGGAATTGCCATTGCCGTCTATGGGAGTGTCCACTCTGTGTGTTACTACTCTGTGACTACACGTTAGAAAATGCGAAGCCCATGACTAACTCCCCCCACAAACAAGTGGGGTGGAGAAAGACCCTCAGATCCTACATTGAACCAGATTATCCCGAATAGTTTCGTAAATATTATAGGTTACTAAAGGCTTCCTGAGGTTGTGTTTAATTTAGGTTTTGCATGCCACTTCGACCCGTAAGAACGACTATCCCATTCACCTTTTTAATTTAATACTTTATGCAGTAAACTTCGCGCTTTCACGTCACATAATGTCCTTTTGCGACATAATGATATTACTAACTTTAAAATGTGTGAGTAAGTTTTTCCATAACGTCCATAAAAATCGTTTTCACATCTTGGCAGACTGCCCCACTTACTGATATGAGGGTTATTTACCCTGATTTTTGAAATGCCATCGCAAGCAAATGCAAATAGTTTTATCAGGGCAAGTCATAAATGTAAAATGATGCAAGTCATAGTTTTACAAAAAAAGGAGCTAATTATTTTCATTTGTAAAAAAGCTAGGCAAATCTAGCCATATGTCAGTTTACTGATAAATAATTTGCACAATTTAAATCATGAAGTCAATTTAATGCCCATATAACCTTACTGATATTAATATTACAGTTAGACGATATTATTTATGACATTTAAATGAATCGTTCAGTCTGGTAATTAACTTCTCAGTAAATTGCATCTCGTTAGCTAATTAGCATTAGTAGAAGCACATACGAGAAAGCAAGCTTACAGAGCATCAGCCAAAAAAATAATAATAATAATAAAAACCCTTCCCATTTCACCCATCCATTCGGTATACTCGCATATGACCCACTCGTATTACATGGGCCATATATTTTCTGTATTTATATACATTTAACCAGAATTACCGAATTCTAGTTAAACATTATCGACATACGATGAAAATTTTGTATAATTACTTGCTTGTTGTAAAGCGTGATCAGTAATACTTGTATATAAATTAATGAAAAATAACCAAATGAGAAACTCTCCCCCCAAAAGGATCCTATTCATTATACAGAGAAAATACATATGAAGCAGCTAGGCTAACAGATATCTAATATAGGACGGAAATCGAAAACAAACCTTTCCAAATGAATGACGATAGAGTGGCGAACCACATGACTGTCATCGAGGAAAAATTTCTATCAATTCAAAAGAAAATTCTGCCGCTACCTCAGCAGTAAAACTTCGGAGTTCTAAATATTTAATAAACTAAGGTGTTTTAAACAACTCCAAAACGTGCAATGTATGTTCCAAGAGATTTAATCAGGAAAGCATTATGCAGGCCTCTTCATTCTTAAGTATAACTTTTCTTATTATATTTGATATTCATAGAACGGCTTTTCTGCTATTGGATATTAGTTGGTAACGATCATTCTCTCTCTCTCTCTCTCTTATCCATTTTCTTTTTCTTTCATTCTTGTCCATGGTGTTTGTTGTTGTCGTGCGCTGTTATTTACGTGTTCCTGTTATTATAAGATCACAAATGTTTCATTTATTGGAGCTCGATAATGGATGTTGTGGTCTATTGCATTCCATATCAATACACAACTATGCTTCTGACAATGCAGCCCTATTCGCACGTAAATAGCTTCAGACAGCAAATGACTTCATTCCAGTCGAGATGACTATAAGAAACACAATATATGGTATGATTATATTTAGAAACATACGCGTACATCAGCTTATGTTAGGTAAGATAATTCTTGGGTAACCTTTCTGTTCAAGTTGGAGAGGGAGCTGCGGTCAAGTGAACAAAAGCCATCCTTCAGGACTAACCATTTTGATTACACTGTTACAAAATTTTTGTTTTGTGTGCATTTTTCTGTTCCAAGTTAGATTTTCTGGGTAGAACCTTGACATGATTTTGCTGTACATTCGCAGTATTCCCAAATATTGTGGATGTGATTTCTATGTATTTCCATGATTTCTATGTATATTACACAAATACTTTCATATGCTAAAGAAATCACTTACATCCTATACTTGCATAACAGTCGAGGCTGCATTTTAGGTGCGATGAAGCAAATTGTGGAATGCCTTGGTTGCCTCACTTCTGCTGTGGTAGCTGCCGATCTATAAATCTACAGCTGTCACAAAAGGATGGCTACATAGTCACAAGTCAATGCTTTCTTTGTGTTCCTCAAATTTGGAGAAAACCCTGTCTCCCGTGACCACCATGACTCCTACTTTTTTCATAGTGGACAATTCAATGTATAAGTATAAATATAAAAGAAAAAACATTATTATCAGAGTAAACACCTACTGCTCCTGTGTCACAACAGTGAAGACATCAATTCCCAGTTCACTTCCCTCAGAAGAAACTACAAATATGGAAAAGTCATCTGATGAATAGGACGATGATTGTGATTCAAACGTGCAGGCTTAAAAAAACTCTACGCTTCCCTAATTAACGAGACGTGAATCACTTTGTTACTGAACTTTCACTGATCCAATACTCTTTACGGGATTCCATGCGAAGGACATCTCAATTTTGCATTTCTAAGTACTTACGGCTAGAAGGATAGGAAAAAGGTAATGTAACAATTATTTATAATATTTTTGGGAAACAGGTGGTTCAACATTTATTTTATGTTTCATGATTTTATATTAAATAAAGATGTGATTAAGCTGTTATTACATATTATGGATTCAGGTATTAAACTGAATTAACATCTCATTCCGTCTTCGTTTACAGAAGAGTTGAGGCAGGACAAAGCCGAATAGACACTGAATTTCTTTCGGGATGCTCCCATTCCATAACTGAAATATGCTATGGGCTTCAGACTGGCTCTTCATTCTATATAGCTTGCACTGACAGTTTTGAAAACTGTCAGTGTCAATGGAAATACGAGTAGACCTAATGAACTGGGTCTATTTCAATCGAATTAAAAAGGCTTACTGCACTGCTTAAGAATTAATTCCTTAGACAGGAGAGATTATATAATACAAAACGTAACATTAGGTTGGCGTTTCCATGACTTCGTCCAGCACATGCATCCAGCTTGGTGTCTATTCCCTGATGATGATGGAATAGACACCAAGCCCTTGAAGATAAGGTGTTAAACACACCAGTAAATATTTGAGAAAGAAATAAAGTGGATATTGCTGGATGTTACGCATGGGATGATATTTTTTGTTAAGTTGGATACATAAGCTCTGGAGATGGTGAATGAGTTGCCCATGACTCTATCCATCAATTTCATATTATTTTCTACGTGTATAATTCTTCGAATATCAGTTTTACCTATGCAATCAGACGCTATCAGTTACCTTGATAAATAATATTACATTTGATTTCAATTACTTGCAATATAAAAGATGCAACTTCTCATGTTTCAAAAATGACGTGCCAAACTGTGAATAATTCGCAGAATCAAAACGAAGCCATCTGATATATATATTTTTTAAGATTAACCGAGAAAAGCAGATTGCAGACGCGCCGAGAAAAGCAGATTGCAGACGCGCCGAATAACATCTCTGCTTGCAGATGAATTTCGTTGTCTGACAAATATCCTTTACTGATAGAAGTGTGGCATTTTTGAAGAATGATTAATCGTATGAAGGCATGGATATTTTGTTAGGTTGCGTTAAGCCATTTTCTGTTATGAAAAGCTTGTCGGTATGTACAATTTATCACAGGGTGTTTTATTCTAGGTGAATGCTGATATCACAAGTGTGACGTGATAATTCTTTCTTCTTCTTCTTTGGTCCTTAGCTGGCAGCTGGGGGAGGCGGTTGGCCACGCAACCAGTATGCTGCTGTAGGTGCCGCAGGGTTTCGGACTTGCTTTGTGATGTTCTTCCATACCTTACGATCAATGGCGTCAGTCCTGGCCTGGTTAAGGTCGAGACGTCGGCTCTTCAAGTCATTTTCCACTTGCTTGGCCCACGTTTTCCTAGGCGCGGTCCGTTGGATGCTCCATTGGGTGGGTCGTTGTCTCCAAAGGAGTCTGGATGGTATTCTGTTCGTGCCCATTCTACATACGTGGCCAAACCATCTAAGCCTTCGCTTCTGGATTTGGTCGGCAATGGTTGGTTGCTGTTGGCATCGGGCGCGGATGGTATCATTAGTGATGCGGTCGCGAAGAGAGATGCCCAAGATCTGCCGCAGGCATCGCATTTGGAATACCTCAAGTTTGTTCAAATCTAACTTGAGACAAATCCATGTTTCCGATCCGTAAAGAAGAATGGGCAGGATCAAAGTCCGGAAGAGTCGGATTTTAGTCTTTGTAGAAATGTTGGTCCTCTTCCACAGACACCATTTGAGCGAGGCGAACGCAGTGGCCGCCTGTCCAATTCTGCTGTGGATTTCCATGGTGGATGCAACTTTCTTCTCCTGGACCAGCGACCCAAGGTATTTAAAGTCCTGCACTTGCTCGATCTGGACGCCTTCGAGATAGATGGTGGCTTGCGACCCATCTGTTGTCAGGGCCTTTGTCTTACCAGCATTGATCTTCAAACCGTATGGCCGGGCAATGCGGGCAATGTCGTAGAGGATGTCCGTGGCTTCAGCGTCGTTACTGGCAAGGATAGCACTATCATCAGCAAACATCAGATCAGTCACATAGTGATCCTTGTCATATTGTATGCCCTGTCTGTTTCTGAATGCTTGCCTCATAATGGCGTCGACCACGATGTTGAAAAGCAACGGGGAGGCTACATCCCCTTGGCGGACTCCAGTTTGGATGGTAAATTCCTCAGATAAATCGTTCTGGATGCGCACCTGGCTGGTTAAACCGTTGTATGCAGTTTGGAGGAGTGTGATGACTTTTCGAGGTACATGTTCAACCTCTAGTAGTTTCCATAAGGCAGGCCGGTGGACACAGTCGAAAGCAGACTTAAAGTCAATGAAAACAATGATGGTTCGCTGTCCACACCGGATCCTCTCCTCCATC
This sequence comes from Mastigoproctus giganteus, assembly GCF_048544385.1. Classification (NCBI taxonomy): domain Eukaryota; kingdom Metazoa; phylum Arthropoda; class Arachnida; order Uropygi; family Thelyphonidae; genus Mastigoproctus; species Mastigoproctus giganteus. Next base: position 168,585,079 of record NC_143575.1, on the reverse strand, counting down.
AGCTGACGAATGGCAAAGATTTGATCACAGCATCCTCGCCCGGGTCTAAATCCTGCCTGTTCTTCTCGACTGGTTTGCTCGCGATATTTCTGCAGTCTTGACTGGATGATCTTCATAAAGACCTTTCCGATGATGGAAAGGAGGCTGATGCCACGGTAGTTCTTGCAGTCCCGGTTATCACCTTTCTTGTGGATCGGTACGATAATGGCTTTCCTCCATGTTAGCGGAATTTGTTCAGTGCACCAGATGGTTTTGAGGAGCGAGTGTAGTCGGCGAAGCAGTACATCTCCCCCGGCTTTGATCGCTTCTGTGGTGACTTGGTCCACTCCTGGTGCCCTGCCATTCTTCAGGGATTGTATGGCTGCTTTCACTTCTTCTACTGTAGGCTCAACATCGACCATGGAGACCTCAGGGGGGGGTCGATCGAGAGTGCTGTTGCTGGCGGTCCCTGAGGTGGGTCGTGATTATACAAACTAATTATCACGTGGGACGTGATAATTAGATTGTTTCAGTGGAGAAAGCAAAACGTGATCAGTTCATCAAGAGCAATAATGACGTCACGCCCAATCGGATTACAAAAACCATCATTACAATAAGACATTAAAAATGACCGAAGACAAATTTAATGATTTCATCTTTAGGTAAAGAAAGAAATACCTTCATTTCTGAAATAAAACTTGAGACATTATCACCACATAGAACTCCGTTTATTTTATAGATAGACAGGCTGATTGATTTTGCGCTATGATAACTAAGGCTGCGAGGCGTTGGTGCAATGTCTCGAAATTCTGGTGTGTTCTACTGTGCGGTCAGTTTCTCTTCTTGGCTGAGTAAAAACCAGTTTCCGGAATATATTTGATGTTTGTATTTCAAATGAAAACAAGAATAATTTTTCACTAGTAATCTACCAGTATCAGTTACTCGTTCTTTATTCAATGAATAATAAAGTACCACTAACTTGTAATTAATTTTTCATAAAATCTCCACACAGTTCTGGCACTTTCGGGCCATCTGCACAACAGATTTTTATACCCTACTCACAGAAGTTGTTTGACTGTTTTGGCACCACTGCTTGACGGTTTCCCTCATTTCATCGTCCGTGTGGATTCGACGTCCTACCAGATCATGTTTCAGCCTTCCAAAAACATGAAAAATATTCTAAGTTGATGTTTCGCCTTCACACATGAAACGACACAGCAGCGGTCCCTGTGAAAGTCTTGAATTCCTTCAACCATGGTGATCACCGTTTCGATAGCATGCTGCGTCGCATGCGCTCTGGTTAAAAGAGACTGCACCATGTCTTCTCCACGGTCTAAGCAATTCAAGTAGGCATTTCCAATGAATTTCTGTGGGAAGAGAGAGAGACCCTCCGAATGCGTTGCGCTAGTTGAACGCCCGTTCACTACGAACACAATATAGTTTCAGATGCTGCGCATCGTTCCACGTGCATAGAAGATAGCCAACATGCCCTACTATTCTACTGTTCTTTAAAGCATTGATTCTAATCGATAAATTATTATCAATGGCGGAGCGATTTACAACCACCAGGTCACAGGAGTTTACAATAAATTATCAATACAAAAATTAGTCGTATTTAGCAGTCACGGGTTTGAACGCCGATCCACTCAAAGAGAGCGTGTTAGTGCACTTCCGCCCCTGACCACTCGGCTACGTCTGTAACTTGAAAGTTTGAAAGACACTAATAGAACTATAAATGCTAATTCAGAATGGAAATAAAAATAAATAAATAAATAATTTATTTGTTTATAATTAATCATTATTATTATTTTAATTTATATTTATATTAATTATTTTAACTGTTCATTTAAAATTATTCATCATTTTATTTATTTATTCTGAAAAGATATCAAGTTTCTCAGTAATAAGATAATATGTTTTAACGATAATATCGTAGATAACGCCTTGTTTCTTGGTAACGGCGAACCAATTATATGTTTCGCAGTTCCGGAGATTACAAAGCTACCTTTATAACGTGGCTCTGAAGTCTTGGGAATTGATTTTTGGCTGTTGGGTTTATGGCCGCCGGATGGCTCCCCCTTATCAAGGAGGGGTACTATCTGTTTTTAACCGTTTACAAATTTTAAAAATTAAAAAGGAGGATGATTATTCTCGTTTTTGTGTGTACTATAAACTATATATAACTACAACTATAAACACTCTGTATTATAAACATTACTAAAAAGTTACCAACCCATTACATTATCATATGCAATTCGTTTTCAGCAGTAAATTACAAGAAACAGAATGATAAACATTCTGATAAAAGATTTTTTTTGTTCTAATTCCAAAATGTTTTTTTTTATGTATTTATTAATCATTATAAAAGATATTAAAATAACTTTCCACAATTATTTATTTTACATGGTTTTTTGAGGGATGAAGCGCCGATAACACTTTGCACAAAGGGGCCTCAGATGCACACTGCGGTCCTGGGTAAGCTTAATCTCTGCTGTTTAAAGTCCTAACTGGTTGTTCCTTGTGTTTTTTTTTTTTTTTTTTTTTTTTTTTATGTAGACCCCAACACGAGAGGTATTAGAACCTATAGTACTTAGTACCGTGCTTGGGTTGGAGATTGAGAAGACGAAAGAAGATATTTGTTGACATTGGACTTGAACTTCTGTAGATTGTAATTTTCAGGAAATACGTATGAAGGAAGGTTGTTCCAGAAAACGGCAGTTGAATGAATAAATGAGGAAGATGAAACGTTGGTTCTGTGAGTTTAAAGTTGGACAGTAAATGGATGTTGGCTGGTGCTGACACGTGTTCGGACTGTTTTGAAAGAGAGAGCGGGAATTATAGAAGCCAATTCAGAAGAACAGTGCCCATGGAAGTATCTGTAGAAGAGGCATGCAGCAGAAACAGTACGTCTATGAGACAGCGAGTTGAGAGATTCTGTGAGAGATGAATCATTAATTAACCTAACTGCCCTCTTCTGAATGGCATCGAAGCCTGAGAGAGGTCTTGGGGGCACCACCCTAGATGTACGAACAATATTCCATGGCAGGGCGGATTTGCGATTTATACAGAGTGAGCAACTGTTTGGAAGAAAAGTAACGCCGAGAGCGAAAGAGAAAACCAAGTTTTTTAGATGCAGAGGAAGCAATATTTGTAATGTGCTTGTGCCAAGAGAGATTAGAAGTCAGGGTAATCCCCAAAAGAGATATATCATTTTGCCTAGAAATCGGAGTGCCACTAAAGATAAGCAAAGGAGCAGAAGAATCCTTTTTGGGAGATATAAGACAAGGCTGAGTTTTAGAAGGATTGAAATCAACTAAGTTGTCTTTGCCCCACTGGAGAATTATCTAGAGATCGGCATTTAAGAAATTGGTAGCAGATTTTCGAGAAGTTGAAGCTGATTGAGCAGGGCAAGGTTTCTCAAAATGGAAAGTGGAATGCAATGTGCTATCATCGGCAAAACTATGGATAGGATTTCCAGTCAATGGGAGAAGGTCATAAATATACAAGGAGAAAATAGTGGGGGAAAGAACTGAACCTTGAGGGACTCCGGCATTAGTGGGGAATTTAGAAGACAAGGAGCCATCAAACATCACCCTCAGTGAGCGGTCAGAGAGAAAACTGGATAACCAATTACAAAACTCAGTTGGCAAACCATAAGATGGAAGCTTGTTTAGAAGACCTTTATGCCAAACACGATCGAAAGCCTTTGAGATGTCTAGAACAAATGCTTGTGTTTCACCGAACGTTTCCATTGAATTAGTCCATAAATGTGTAACATAAGCCAGAATATCACTAGTGGATTAACACTGACGGAATCCATACTGGCGATCGTTGAACAGACAGAAAGTTTCTAAGTAGTTTAAGAGTTGGCAGTTAACTGATTTCTCAATTACCTTAGAAAGAGTAGAAGTAATTGCAATGGGACGATAATTGGATGGGAGGAATTTGTCACCCTTTGTAGGAACTGGCTGGATATGAGCAAATTTCCAAGCAGAAGGAAAAACACCTTTGGAATAAGGAAGTGAAAAACGGCGGCAAAGCACAAAAGTAAGTTCAGGAGCACAGGTTTTGAGAACAAGTGGAGAAATACCATTTACTTTAGAAATACATTATCTAAACCAAGGTTTAGATAAAGGACAAGATATTAAAGTGGAGTGTGAGATAAAGGATTCCATTCCTGCAAGAATAATTTCACTGACATGATCTTAGTAAACATTCACATCAGAAGTTTTGAAACAAGATTCGTCAAAATCCTTCTGATATCCTTATGAAGGAAGACCACAGGAGGAGTGGAGCATGTTGAATGGAGCGTGTTGGGAATGGTGGGAAGTCTTTTACCAAGATCATTAATACATGAGTTGGAAGAAAATGGGATGCTAGCAAGTCAGCTTTATCCTTGGCTGAAGTGACAACAAAACCATTTGGTTTGGACAGAAGTGGGAGCAGAGATGGGCAAAATTGCGGCCAACAGCTTTGGAAAGAGATCACAATGCTCGGCTATCATTAGGGCAAGAAGCAAGTTTTCTACTCTTAGCCTGTTCAAACTCTAGTTTGGACTGATTAATAACTGCTTTACAGTTGTTGCGAGCTTTGGTGTAGGCAGAAAATGAAACTGAAGAATTAGAAACAAGCCAATTACGATATGCAGCATTCTTCTCTTGAACAGCCTTAGCACATTTATTGGAAAACCAAGATTTAGATAAAGGACGAGATTTTAAAGTGGAGTGTAAGATAAAGGATTCCATTCCTGCAAGAATAATTTCACTGACATGATCTGAGTAAACATTCACAACAGAAGTTTTGAAACAGTAACCCGACCAAGGAAAAGAAGAAAAGAAATCTCGCAGGTCATCCCATTTTGCATTCTTGTAATGGCAAACAATAAGAGGTTCGGAATAGCCATGAGATAAAGGCTCCATTGGAGAATAGACAATCACCAAGTTGTGATCTGAGGTACCTAAAGGACCTCTCACTTCGGCCGTGTACTTAGAAGGGTTGTTCGTGAGAAAAAGATCAAACGTATTGGCTGTATGGTTAGGATTGCCCGGTATTCTTGTAGGTAAATGAACAATCTGTGGAAGGTCATTAGTAATTGCAAAAGCCTCAGCATGTCGACCAGCAGGGTCGGTGTGACTAGAAAATAGAAGCCAACTAGAGTTGTGAACATTAAAATCACCAAGGAAAATTACCTCACTGTTAGGGAAGTTGGACTGGAGAAAGTCAAGTTGCAAAGAGAGGAAGTGAAAGAGCTCCAAGTGATTAGTGGCGTTGGGAGAACGGTAGAGACAAAAGATGAATTTTACACAATGAGGTAAAGAGATTTTAAGCCAGAGAAGCTCGAAAAGAGGAAATTCCAAATTACCAAGTCTTTGACAGGGAATATCAGAACGGACATATGCACAAGTACCACCTTTGAGGCGAAAGGAATCATACAGCGAATAAATTGGGCAACTGAGGTGAGCGGTAGTTGAATCAACCGATAACTGTAATTCTGTCAGCAAAAGTACATGGGGTTTGGCAGACTGCAAGTGGAAATCGACATCGTTGAAATTAGAATTGAGACCACGTATATTTGAGAAATGAAATAGGAAGTGTTTGGGAGGTTTAGATCTTTTCGCAGATAAGCTTGCTCTATTAATTTGACAATTCATGGTGTATTCAACTGTAAGAAAAAGTGGGTGGGACATGCTGTATGAGGTAATGAAATTTTTGGATATGGCGTACACAAGGTACGGATATACCCAGATCCTTGACATAACGTGGCCTCGACAATGCCCCCCGCATACACACTACTCGGACTCCCTCCAATCACTCTCTGGCAGAGTAGAGGCAGCAAGATTATACACTAGCTGATCCGGAAGCCTCCTAGAGAGTTACCAATAGGTTCAGTCCGATGTACTAACTAGCGGCCGGTCTGCGAACACTGTTTTAGAGCTGTACCCTCGAAATGTAAGGAATATTGGATCTCGCCACGATGTTCATCATATCCTCAAAAGTCATCAATTGTGTGAACTGAATCACTACTGTTTTAGGTTCTAAATAGGTAAACGTGGCTTTAACAAAGGAATAAAATTAAAATATAACAATAGCAATGAAACTAGAGATAATCAAGTCTGAAAAAGTTAAAAGTTTAATATGAATGAATCTAAAATACTTCTTATACCTTGTCGTGAATCGAGTCATCAGGATCAAGATCAAAGCAGTTTTGGAAAATTTGACGCGTTGTTGTTAAAAAAACAATCAAATCTCTTTATTCTGGAGAGTTTAGACAAAAGATATGGAGTGGCTCTGGTAGCCTAACATTCTGGGACTTCCTTCAGCGGCGAATTCCACTGAAGGAAGTCCTAGAATGTTAAGGAAGTCACTTTGGCCAGTTACCAGAGTTACAAAACACATAATCACTTTTGATTACCAGTGATCAGTAAGAGGCACTATTTCAATATGTTGGTACGGCTGATGTCAAGTTGACCAATAGGATGTCCAAGTCTGGAATTTAACCATCTCATCAGAAATTATTCGGTCGATATGATAGGCTGAAGGGCGACTTTCGAGAGGAAAGACCAGATTATTGAAGCACAGAGGAAGTACATAGATAGCAAAATATTTTCGTGTAGGTGTTCGGATTATGAATTAGAGCGAGACTGCACTTCATAAACTAAAATGCTGTCAGAATTGTACACTGAAGATTTGTGCAGTGGACTGAGAAGAGAAGTTTAGAATTCAGATGTACTCCTAAGAATTTAATCTGGTTTGCAGGAGATATTCATGTAGATTGGATTCTCACTTACAGGAAGAAGCAAACGGTAGATACTAGGTGTTAGAGGGGCTTTACTTGCAAAAAAAAAAAAATTCAATATAATCCAGGAAGTTGTCAATCAATAGTTGAGTTCTACACGATGAAATGAAAAGGCTAACGTTTCCCGAAGGGACTGGGAAAGGCTATAAAAATGTCCTTAACATAATAGCTGAAGTTCGGATGATTTGAAAGAAAAGGAAAGAGTATGGCGAAGAAGAACGAGGGCTGCCCTTGGGGCAGGCCTAAACTAATATTCCGAATACAGGTTGCGGATTTGTTAGATAATGTACGAGTGTGACTGTAAAGTTACTGTTGAAACACTTTCAACAGGAGTCCTGTGATGCAGTAATAGAACTGGAGATATCAGAAGACCAACCGCAACTGAGTCGAAGGCGGCGGTGATATCAATGAAGCATTGCATATTCTCCTTTTTCTGCCACGCTGCGTAAATTGTGAAAATAAATTGAAGACACGTTTCAGTTAAACGTCCTGAGATGCCATAGTGAATTAGTATAGAAGCAAAACTTTGCCAAGAAAGTGGTTTTAAGAGAAATTTTTCCAAAGCCTTTGGAAAAAACTAACAAATCTAACGAACGAAAAAACTAACGAATCAACTAACAAACTAACAGTATTCGGAATATTAGCATTCCCAGTCAGGAGGTAGTATTAGTATTAGTAATGGCCACATGGTGCAAGGAAGTCTATGGCTTATGCTGCACCAGCCAAAAAAAAAAAAAATAAATAATAAATAATAACAAAATAACAAAACCTACATAAAATAAAATAATAAGAATAAAAACAAATTAATAATAATATGAAGAAAATTGTAAAAAATAATAATAATAATAATAAATATTAATAAGAGAAAAGGAAATGGACAATGTGCATTTCCCTCCTCCTTTAGATAACTATCTAGCTGACCTTTGAATTTCCCCAGACTGTCAGCCTCTACCACCCATGTAGGTAACTTATTCCAGTAATTTATAACTCGCTGGCTAAAATAAAACTTTCTGCAATCCAGTCTAAATATCTCTCCCCGTAACTTGAAATTATGGACCCTAGTTCTAGAATCATTTATAACCGTGAAAATTTCGTCCTCATTCATTTTGCTTATGCCTCGCAGAGCCTTAAACACTTCAATCAAGTCTCCTCTAAGGTGCCTAGTTTCCAAGCTAGCTCTGCAACCCACATATTCGAAATCTTTCCTCATATGGACACCCTTTTGCCGATCTTTGATACTGCTGCACATGGACGACTGCTACACAAACTGGAGCAGTGTGGCATTGGAGGCAAATTGCTGCTATGGATAAAGGGATGGTTGAGTGGGAGAAGACAGAGAGTGGTAATCAATGGACACTGCTCTTCGTGGACTAATGTTATTAGTGGAGTCCCTCAGGGTTCAGTGTTGGATCCATTGTTGTTTTCTGTATTTATAAATGATATTCATGATGGTATATCAGGCTTAATGTCCAAGTTTACAGACGATATGAAGGTTGGCAGGGTTGTTAATGACACAAATGACAGTACACTGCTGCAACAGGATCTAGAAAAGTTGAGCAGATGGGCTGAGAGGTGAAAATGAAGTTTAACATTGAAAAATGCAAAGTAAGTACCACATATGGGAAGCAGTAATCCCAGAGTAACGTATCAACTCTGTAGTATCACACTGACAGTGGTAAAGAATGAAAAGGACCTGGAGTAATTGTGCAGGCAGATATGAAGTTTTCTGAGCAGTGCAGACGGTCTGCAAGAGTAGCTCATGGTGTCTTGTCAATGATATACAGGAAGTTTTCTAGCAGGGATAAGGAGGTGATTATCCCCTTGATAAGGCAATGGTCAGGCCACACCTTGAGTACTGTATACAGGTCTGGAGGCCTCATTTCAAGAAGGATGTAGAGCTGCTGGAACGAGTACAGGGAAGGGAAACAAGATTAATGAATGGAACAAAGAGTTGTTCTTACAAAGAAAGGCATAAGTTTTGCAAATTACAGTGTCTGGAGACTAGGTACCTGCGAGGTTATCTGATTGAGGTGTATAAAGCCTTGAATGGTTTGAGCATGCTCAATGCTGATGGGATTCTTCCTCTTGTTCAGAATAATCGCCTGAGAGGGCATAAATTCAAATTGAGGAAAGGCGGTTGTAGGGCAGATGTGTGGAAGTTTGCCTTTAGCCAGCGGGTGGTTGATTACTGGAACAAACTTCCATCTGTCGTTGTAGAAGTTGATAGCTTAAATAGATTCAAGGCAGAACTTGACAAACATTTGGAGCGAGTGGATGGGTGAAATAAGGGTGTTTATTTTTTGGTTTTTTTTTTTTTTTTTTTTTTGGCTGATGCGATATAAGTTTGTTTTCTTGCATCGTGTGCCCTTGCTAATCTCACCAGGCGATTTACCCGTCTTTGGACCCTTTAAAGGAGCACAATTTCTTTCTTTAGGTGCGGTCTCCATACTAGAACACAGTGTTCCAAGTATGGTCTAACAATAGCCTTATATAATGGGATTATGACGTCCTTATCTCTACTAGCAATTGTTCGATAAATCATCGATAGGATACCATGGGCCCTCCTTGCAATCAATCTACAATGCTCGGAGAACTTCATATCTGACCGTATCGTAATACTCAAGTCCCTTTCCTCCACTACCGGCTTTAGTTCAACTCCGCCAAGTGTATAAGTTATTTACAGTAAAGTGTAAGGTATTGCACCTGTTCCCCAGGTGCAATACCTTACACTTTGCTAGATTAAAGCATAGCTGCCATTTTTCTGACCATCTCTGAAGTCTATCTAGGTCATTCTGAAGAAGCTCTGCTTGGCGGCAATCATTAACTACTCTACCAATCTTTAGATCATCCGCAAATTTAGACATCACGCCCTCTATCCCTTCATCGATGTCATTTATGAAAATAAAAAACAACAATGGTGCTAATACTGATCCTTGGGGAACCCCACTTCTTACATCAACCCAATCTGAAAAATAACCATTTATCACAACCCTCTGCCTCCTGCTAAGGCCACCCTGCTATCCATCTAAGGATTTTCCCTGTGATTCCAACCTATTCCAGCTTATAAAGTAACCGCTCATGTGGGACTGAGTCAAATTCTTTGCTGAAATATAAAAATAATAACGTCGAAATTATTCTCTAAGTCCAGCCCTTGAGTGACCCTTTCAAAATAGCTAACCAGATTAGTTAAACATGATTTTCCCTTTACAAAACCATGCTGAGTATCCTTCAGAATTCCATTTCTATCTAAGTGATCCTGAATTCCACCCTTGATCATAGTCTCCATTATTTTCCCTACTACTGAAGTTAGACTAACCGGCCAGTAATTTTCCACTTCACTCTTAGAATTGCCCTTATGTATTGGAGATATATTGGCACTTTTCCAATCCAACGGAATCACTCCTGAGTCCAGTGATGCTCTCATAATTAGCTTCAGTGGTCTCACTTGCCGCCTCCCTTAGGATTATAGGGTAAATGTCATCAGTCTCAGGAACCTTACTGGCCTGTAGGCACGAAAGTTATTTCATTAAATAAACACGTGAAATTTCAACATCATTAGTTACATTTTTTTCAACTTCACTCCTATAATTTCTCATTGACGTGACGGGTTTTTCTTCTGTAATATCGATGCAAAGTAACTGTTAAGTTCATCTGCAACTTCAGCTGGGATATCTAATACTATCCGTGTGCAAAAGGCATTGAAATAAAGGCAACAGATAAAAAAGGGATACTGGAATTTTTTGTCTTCCCTTTTAGCAAACAATTGGTTATGGGCAGAATTAACAACGCTCGGAGAATAACATGAAAAACGCTGACAAAAAAAAAATCATTAATTAACTTAAAAGACAGTTTTTAAGAAAAACTTAGGGGAATGCCACCGGGACGTTGAAACCTAATAATCTCTTTAAAAATCTTTTTGTCAAAAAACTAAAGGAAGTACAGTAAAATCCTGTTATAACGTTCCCACTTAAAGGAGGCAGCAAAGCAACTAAGCAAACCTTTAGCCATAATTATGAGAGCATCCTTGGACTCAGGGGAGGTTCCCACGGACTGGAGATGTGCAAATGTATCCCCAATTCACAAATTGGGATCGAAGGGTGACACGAGTAATTACAGACCAGTTAGTTTAACTTCTGTTCCGGGTAAAATAATGGAGTCACTGGTTAAAGATGCGTTGCAGGATCATCTAGACAAGACTGCAGCAATAATTCAGACACAGCATGGGTTTGTTAAGGGAAAGTCTTGTCTGACAAATTTGATAGGATATTATGATCTGGTTACAAAGGAACTGGATGCAAAAAATAATTTTGATATCATATATTTGGATTTCAGGAAAGCTTTTGACACTGTTGCGCATGGAAGACTATTGTACAAATTGGAGCAGAATGGTATTAAGGGTAAGTTGCTACAATGGATAAAAGGATGGTTAAGTGGGAGAAGACAGAGGGTGGTAATCAACGGGTGCTGCTCTTCGTGGACTAATGTTACTTGTGGGGACCCACAGGGTTCGGTGTTAGGTCCACTGTTGTTTTGTATATTTATCAATGATATTGATGAAGGTATATCAGGCTTAGTGTCGAAGTTTGCAGATGATACAAAGGTTGGCAGGGTTGTTAATGACAGTAATGGCAGTGTGCTACTGCAACAGGATCTAGATCATTTTGGCAGATAGGCTAAGAAGTGGCAACTGAAGTTTAACCTTGACAAATGCAAAGTACTGCATATGGGTAGAAGTAACCCCCAGAGAAACGTAACAACTATGTGGTACTACACTTAAGGTGGTAGACAATGAAAAAGACCTGGGAGTAATTGTGCAGTCAGATATGAAGTTTTCTGAGCAATGCAGACAGGCTGCCAGGGCAGGTTATGGGGTTTTGTCAATGATATATAGGAATTTTGCTAGCAGGGAGAAGGAGGTGATTGTCCCTCTGTATAAGGCAATGGTCAGGCCACGCCTTGAGTACTGCGTACTCAAGGAAGGATATAGATTTACTTGAGCGCGTACAGAGAAGGGCAACAAGATTGGTGAGGGGAATGAAGGGATCCTCTTACCAAGAGGGGCTTAAGTTCTGCAAATTGTAGTGGCTGGAGACTAGGCACCTGCGCTGTGATCTGATTGAGGTGTATAAGGCCTTGAATGAGTTGAGCACGCTAAATTCTGATGGGATCCTTCCACTTGTTCAGATTACGAACCTAAGGGGGCATAAATTCAAATTAAGAAAAGACAGATGTACAATAGATGTACGGAAATTTGCCTTTAGCCAGAGGGTGGTTAATTGCTGGAACAAACTTCCATCTGTCGTTGTGGAAGTTGATAGGTTAAATAAATTTAAGGAGGAACTGGACAGGCATTTGGAGGGAATGGTGTGATTTTTTTTTTTTTTTTTTTTTTTTTTGGCTGATGCTGCATAAGCTCATACACATGCTTTCTTGCATCACATGCCACTACTACTACTTACAGCACTATCTGCTTTTCTATTTTGTTCTGGTCCCGTGCAGTAAATCTCATTATTAACACTCCCGCTTATAGCGGCTTCACGCGTATGGTGTTCTTTAGGGTCAGTTCCATCGAAAGCGCTATAACAACAGTTTTCTGTCTTGAGTAGGCTCAATTGAGACATTCAAAAGAAACATTACGAAAATACAGTAATGAGTGTTCTGGTAATGGGGAAGGAAGTTTACCAAGCTCATCAATGAAGGGTATACCGAAAAAAATGAGATGGCAGTTAATGAGTTTTGTTTTTAAATGAAAATTAGCATTTTTAAGACATAACTGAAAGCAGTATTCTAGTTACAGTCTTCGGTATTTGGTAACCTGCAATGTTAAGAAATGACAGAGAAGGGGAATCTTTGCTGAATTAGACCTTTCAAAGCTAACGAAAAAGTGAGCGTCACTTCAGCTTATTTTTAACAAAATAACATTTCAGAGTATTTTAATTTTTTTAAATCATGAAAGTATTATGATAAAAAAAATTTTGTTGTAAAAGTTTTTCTGCACATTTAATTTTTAAAGCGAGATATTGAAAGCTTTCTGGCCGATGGCGAAAGTTTCGCACATTTTCCTTAGCCTCTAACCAAGCCAAAGCCAACGTACTTCTTTTCATCTTTTTTTATAAGGAAAACAAAAGAGTCGGCCTCTACGTGGTATGTGATTAAGACAATGCTAGTATTTCAAGTAAGCAGCGACGCTAAACATTGAACAATAAGAGAGACTTTCTAAACATCCGCCACACGACAGACCGCGCAGTAAATCTTGGCCTGTGACAAAACGACTGTTGTCTTAAAGGCACAAAGATTGCAGAAAGTCACATTTCACAGAGAAACAGCGATAGCTAAAAAAAAAAGAATAAAAATAAATACAATAACAGGCACAGCTCTTCCGAAAAGCCATACTAAATCTTATCGTAATCGTAATATTGTCTTAGATATCTCGTTTTGGTGCTTTTTAGCAGGGGCCACATAACTAGGTTTCCTGTGAAAATAGTGCCACAGAACAACCAACATTTTGGGCAGCTGTCATTTTAAAATGTGTGTGTGCGAATACACATAAAGACATATAGTAGAGGAATATTTAAATGATACTGACTTTTTTGAAAAAGCAAAGGTTTCAAATGACACCTGACTGATGCTACATCTACAGAAGCTCCATGCAATCTGTCTAATGCTAAGCTCTCTATAAACAGATATCTCAAAATAACTGTAGCATTCGCGTAATGTAGTGATTCCGGTCTTTAAGTGATATTATTCTGCTCTTCCGTTGTTTTTTTTTTTTTTTTCCTTTGTGATTTGTCTAAACTAGAAAGTGAAGTTTTCCTTTTTGTGTTCACTTATTTCGCGAATATTCATTTGCAAGCCATATTCCCTGCATTAGCAATATTTCCTCGTTTACTATTCTTCTGGGACTAATAGAAAAAGCCTTTCTTGTCAAGATGGAAGGGATTTTTATAGGCTTTTTTTTTTTCGCATTGTCGCCAAGTTTGTTGGGTCGGGTGCAGAGGCGGATTTAACGGCGGGCGCACCGGGCGCGCGCCCTGGGCCCCGACTTCTGAAGGGCCCACGCAAAACCCCAACAAATTAGTTGAACGTATTATTTCAACTAATAGTTAAACTAATATGTTCAACTATTAGTTCAAAACTTTGTGATTATTATTATGCTATTATTAATTATATTATACATATATTATATTCAAATTTTATTGGAAATAAAACATTAAGAGTACATCATATTTTTTATTTATTTAAAAAAATGGTTAACATGTATTTTTATTTTCCCTGTCTCTCTCTTTTTTTTAAGGGGCCCAATATTTTCTTCTGCGCCCGGGGCCTCAACCGACCTTAATCCGCTCCTGGTCGGGTGAGGGTTGCATGGTGTTTTAAAACAAGAAAACTGACCAAAGAATACAAAACATTTACAGGAAAAACATACCGACGCCATATAGCCTTAGTTGCCTTGGCGAAAATGCAAAGCAGAGTAGTAGCAGTTCCCTCCGATTACCATGGTTACGCAAATTTCACTTACCGATGAAAACAATTCTAATTATTTTCGGTTTATGCCGAGACATTTGAATTCGATAAGTTAATTATCGTTTGTTTTTAAAAAACATCAGCCCTTTTAAAAGATAAAAACGAATTTTTCTACAGCTTAAAATTGGAAAGATAAAAACAAGTTAAAAATAGTCCGTAATTATTTTTATTTATGCTAACTGGAATGCATAGTAATTTCAAAGCTTGTTTAAGGGAATATCGCAAAACAAGTACTAAATTACACATCTATTATTCCTTATTTAACAAAAACTTTTATTAACAAAAAATAAATAAATATCATTTATCTATTTATCCCCTATCTGGAGACCCAACATAGGGACTAAAAGGGCCTTAGCCTCCCATGATAAAAATAGCGTGTTTTTATTTTTTACCGCTACATGATGATTAAAACTTGGTAATAACCAGAATCTGCTATAACCAGACCCCTCAGAACATCCTGGGTCTGTTAATGTCTATAAAATACAATCAAAAAGTTCGACAACTTAAAAATATCTGAACAATGAAGGAGAAAAACAACTTGTTATTTTATTTTGTGATCTAAAATTTCTATATTTTTGCAGTAGATGACGTTTTAGCTTCACAAGCAAATACTTATTTTTATCTGTTGTGTACGGTAAGTAATTTTGTATCGTCGGATTTAAAAACGTCAGTTTCTGAACAAAGATTTATAAACTTTTGCTTTTTGCTGAAGAAACCAGTCACGGAGGTTGCAAAAATGAGTGCCAAAGAATATACGAAAAAGCTTTACCAAGAGTTGGAATATTTGAAGAAGATAGAAAATGGTGTCATTTTTACAATTTGCGGATAAAACGTCAGTTCTCTGAATCAAAGTTTCATGGGGAAAAAATCGTGACTGACAGATCGAAATATAAAGTTACGCTATAAATTCATAATTCATTATGAATATCTTGCCTCGTGCAATTTTTATTTGTCTGCCAAAATAAGATTCATTAAGCGATTTTCTGATAAAGCAGGTCAAGGAAGCTAAGATAAATGCAATGAAGAAACTTTCAAAAAGGTGACTTTGTAAAATTCTTTTTGCAATTGATGGAAAACCGATAGAAAAATGTACAAAATATCCATTAATTCTGAAATACTCTCCATGTGTAATTAACTGTAATATTGCTTAAATAAAAATTCAATCTTGGAACTTTTCGATTCTACTCTCTATTTGGTGTTTGCTGCCCAGAGCCATGTCAGTATGCAAATAAGAAAAAATGTCCTTCTCCAACTACATAAAAACATCCAAATAATAATAGTGAATCCATTTACCAGTCCTTGAAACCTGCTGTGTTGGCGCCTAAATGTGGTACTTTTTTTCCCATGTTGACACGACCCTGTTGCTATCTTATAACTTTATATTTCTTTAAACACTTGTTGCATTCTACGAGCGCACACGATAAGTTCACGTGATCTCCAAAAATATTTCTTAGCGATGCTATATAAATCATTATACAGTACATCGCTAACATATCACTATTATAGTACAGCCATACAAACACCAGATTGATCAGCGAAAGGTGAAAATCTTAAGTCGTGTTCAAAGTAATACATGCATCAGCTCAGAGTGGTTTGGATCCATCATCAGCGCAATTCGAACTTATTGCAGCCTTCCGGCGTTGACTGCGATTTACTTCCCTGTGTTTTTCGTTATCTCTTGAACTCGTCAATCCGAGTCTGGCATTTCATTGCATTTCAGATGGACTTGAGAGAAATAAAACGTTACTGCTGCCACACCGAAACGAGTATTGCTTTACCGACAAACAGAAGCATTCCACTCAAAGACATTTCGCGAGTACTTCTCTACATCAAACCGTCTGTAAGTCCTGCCGAAATTGACGCGAGGTATTCGAAACATGCACACGATCGAAGGATTGATGAAACACTTCACTATCGACCTGCGTTATTAGACTCTCACTCTCTCTCTCTCTCTCTCGCCCAGCTCTACTTCTATCAATCAGTCTCCTGTGCAATCATTTCTCTACACATTATTACTATATCTTTATCCTGAATCCCAGAGGCCATTTAGCAAAAAAGTGGAACACTTGCCTGCCTGACAACACAAGATAAGGGAATTAACTTATCGGATAGGATTAAATGAGGAAAGTGAGTTCTGGTAAGGTGGATAGATTTCTGAGCCTAAATATAATACTCAGAGAGGGACATATCGATTTGAGGTGTACCCGCTAAATCTTTCACATTATTGTTCGATCTATCGCGTCCGCGGACTCTCGTCTGGCAGCAACCACCGTCAAAAAGATATTTAAAAACTTTAAATAAATAATGTTTCAGGGAATATCAAAGAAAAACACTGAATTTCTTAGTACAAAAGAAAGAAAAACAAACTGCATTTGGGCATTGTTTATATAAAAGCTCCACCTCGGAAGAAACATAATCCAACATTTTAAACTTTATTTATATGGTTTCAAGTTGTGAAGCACAGCCTTTTTGCCCCCGAAGACTAACATTCTAAAACTAATTAAAGTTATTGTGTCCATTGCTTGAGGTAGAAGCGATCATATATTGCCTTTTTCTTTTTTGTACGTTAAAAAAGAAGCGTTGTTTTCGGTATTGCTCTTCCTATATTTAATCCAACCTATCTGTGATACCTTCACTCCGTTTAATTTCTACATCTCACTTTCAGTTCTAGATATAAAATTATGCCTGCCTTCATTTATGAATTTCCTTTCTTGCTGAAGTTCAAGACATTGCAAGTAATTTTAAAAATAATTATCTTTCTCTTTCTCAAGCATAACGCAGAATATGTTTTAATACAATCCTATCGTTACTGGTTCTTCTAGCAATTTAGAAATAGATTTTATAAATTTATTGTATAAATTACCACTAGACTCGATCCATTAATGAATACTGTTGCACAAAACACGTTCCTCAGAAGTTTCTATTGACAGTTTCTGCAAACATACCATCTCACTATATACGAGTGGTCAAAAACAGGGCTCGTACGAATGTGGTCAAAAACAGATATAAAAACGGGATATAAAAATATAGAGAACAGGATATAAAAAATGTATTAAGAAATTACAGAACAGCTTATTTTGACAGCTTGATGTCTTATAAAATAATATGAATATCAATGTCTTAGACAGTTTCTAAAATGTAATTTTTTTATGTTGGAAGAAGAGTGAATATCCAGCAAATTAAGCATCATTCAGTAATCAAAAATTTTAACAAGGAAAAAAGAAAGGAAAAATGCTAAAGAAATCCACGAAAGAATGACTGGAGTGTTTGAAGCATCACCCAGTTATGCTACTGTTACAAAATTGTCGGCAGATTTCTTCAAAAGAGGATGAGAACCAGTTGAGAATAATCCAAGGTCTGCTCAGCTATCTGAAGCAACTGCATCGTTGGAGAAAAATTTAAGAAACAGTAGAATTAAAGTGCCTGAACTTGAAAAGTACTTAACATTTCCTAATGACTCATTTTAACAATAATATATGAGCATTTAGGAATGTCCAAAGTTTGTGTGAGATGAGTTTCCAAAAACCATTCCATTCATGACAAATATCGGCGGATGGAGTCATCAAAAAAGAATTTAAACTTAATTCTTGCTAATCCAGTTAGATTCTTTATCGTTTGGTGAGTGGCGGTGAAACCTAGCTACATTTTTTATGGTCCTCAATCCAAATCAGAAAGCATGCAGTGGAAGCACAAATGGATTTTCGACCTCGAAAAAGTTACTAATCCAGCCATCAATGGGAAAAGTGTTGGCTTCAGTTTTCTGAGGCACAAAAGGATTGTTGTCCAATCAATTAACAACGATCAATTCCTAAACCCCCAATAACTGGGGTGCATTATGCCAAAGTTAAAAGCTTAAATTCAGGGGGAAAAAAGAGGAAGAAAGATGGGGCACTATGTTTTACTTTGTCATGATAACACACCCGTGAACAAACTCGAGTTACGCGCTAAAATTCATGAATGTGGACAATCTGGACAACACAGTCCAGATCTGGCCTCAGACGACTATTATTTGTTCAGAAACCTCAAGTCTCATTTCCTGGAACTCATTTTAAAGATAAATAAATCTTTATTTGCCGTATCAAACTAAATAAAGTATTACGTTGGTGAGTGACAATTTCCCTTCAAGGCAGTAAATGCCAGGGGATTTACATATAATACAATATAAGGAGTAGAAAATATATAGTGATTAGATTTACACTGCATTTCTGTCTAGTCCTGGTAATTAACGTACAAATTGTTCAGTATAGCAACAACATCACTGAATACACTATAGACGTTCAAACAGCGCACAGAACTGTTAGCCGACAGTAGCCTCAGCGAACCACATCCCGGGATTTTTTTTCCCCTGTACTTCGGGTCTTTATTAGCCTTTTAAGGACAATTCTAGTTTGAGACAAGGTGTGAACTGATTCCAACGCCCTGGCTGGTATGAACCTATCGGCCATCATCAGTCTGTTAGCCTTCATCCTGAGGGATTTTGTGCCTCTTAAGCCAGATGGCGGGATGTGTCACTCACATAACAGCCAGAAGCACGGATCATATCATCACCAGAATCTGGTGATGATATGACGCCAGTCATCATCTTTATTATAGTTATCAGTCGTTTCCAGGCAATGATATCTGGTAAACGCTGTAGTTTCAGTTGTTTCACAAGCTGGGTGGTCCTTAACTGATGGCGGAGATGGTGCTTATTGTTGGCCCACTTCAGCAGCCAAAATTCAGTCGCATATATTCTCCTAATAGGGGTGGCTGACGTCCACAATTCAGCACCAGACAATATAGCAGAATACACTGTTGTTCTTATGTATCGTGCCGTTGTCGCAGTTTGTCTCACGTGCAAGAGGTGTTGTTTGGTTGTCCAAAGTAGATAGTTCATCCTCTTTACAAGTAAATCAATATGTGATGATGAACAACTAAAAACAGCTGTGGAAGCGTGTGGTTTGATGCCCGCCCCGAAGAATTTTGTTTGAAGTATTAAACTCTTTGCAGATAGAGTATGATATTATGTACTGAACTTCAGGATGAATGCACTGAAAAATATAAAAAAAAAAACATGGAATTATGTACCTAAGTCTTTTATACTCCGCTCTCAGAACGTTTTGACCACTCCTTACACAGTACATAAAATCTTTGCTCCTCTTACTGTTGCAGTTAGCGTGGACATTATTTATTCTGCGCTAAACTATATCTAAAATTAAGTTTATTTTAATTTCTAATCTACGCTAAGGAGTAGATTGCACACTCAGCAAAATGTTTGAATATATTTTATTCATTGGTGAACCAGGTTGTTTTTAAATGAATTCTTCTGAATCTGTCCAAATAGCTGGGTTTTTTTTTTTTTTTTTGGTTTTTTTTTTTTTTTCAGTTTTAGCTTAAAATAAAACTAAAAAACAAAGAAGGATATTTTCCGATTTTTTTTTTTTTTTTTTCACAATTTACAAATTATGCGTGGTTGTGAAGCGGGCAATTTTTATTATTATTATTATTCCTAAGGAATCAAACTTGTTACGTAGGTAGCAAGTTCGGATTTCACCAAGCAAATCTCTTTTCCGATATCTGCTTAATCAATCGTTTTAACGCGTAATTTCATTCGTAATAATTTGTGTTACAAGTTCCGCCATCCCAGCAGTCAACATATTGGGTTTTCTAGAAATTCTATCTGTTTGATATGTCATTTTTACTCAAGATTTCTTCCTTTATTTATCTTTAAAAAAAAATCGCATTTATTTGTTAAAATATCGCTAAAACAAAAATGCATAAAAAAACTTACACCACTGCTAATTCATAACAATGAAATGCTGTCGCAAATCACAGAGAAGCGCTTACTTTGATTATACGAAACTCTAAACACTGAGCAATCTGGATTTCGATTTACTTCTCATCTCGTGTCTAAGTTCCTCAGTAGGATCAAAAAGTAACGAAATAAATAGCCTAAAGCGGATAACATGCGACTTTTATTTGCTTCCAGATTATCAAATCGTAATGACTTTCCTCCTTCACGACAGTCTCGCAGTGAAAGTTGTCTCTTTGTTCTTTCAATTTTCTATCCTTATCTCTCACAATAAGGAGAAAAAAATACCGCTTTACAGTGGTTCCGTTTTGACTATATATATATTTTTGCTAACGTCCAGCACCAATTTCCGATATACCATAATGGACTGCGTCACGCCATTTCATCGTGAAAAGTTTTCTTTTCTTCACACACAAAAAGCACTGCGCGTTATACCTTCCGCTTCAAAAAAGAAAGTTCGGTAATTACAACTCACCTTAAATATGTTTTCACTGGATAAACATAGCACGTTAACCACGAAAATTAAAGCTGGCGACGTGTGTGTCCACAGGCCAATTTGCATGTTGTGCGAAGAGAAAAACGCGGAAGAACTCAGGGGGAAACTCTGCTCCCTCTACCTGAGATGGGCTACTACAGCCCGATTGAAGAGGCCTAAAGAATTCCTCCAGTTACAGACAGGAATCGAACCCAGACCTCTCCGGGGGGGGGGTTGTATCGTGCAGACCAAGCTGACACGCTGTCCTCTTAGGATAAGCGACGACGTTTTTCCAGTGTTCTCTTTCAGGGTGCCTACTGGCAACAATATTCTATGTCTGGTGTTCACCAGTTATTAAAAACACCTGAAGAGATGATTATGGTGTTAATAAAGTAAACCATCTCCTGATAACTACTAAGATTGACGTTTCAGATTCTAAAAATCCGACGTAGAATAAAAATGAAGTTCACCAGAGAATGCTAAGTGCCGTAGTAACAAACCCTTTCAATACCATGACCCCAACATGTACGGTTTACCCAACAACTTCGAATGTCAGGCCTCTATACCCAGATAATTGCAATATAATTGGTTCAGAAAGTGTTTCTGTCATCCAAAACAATAAATATCGGGAAGTTGGAGGAAAAAGTTCATGTTCTTCGAAACGAAGTTATACCATTTTGGCCTATTAATGTGGGTCGGTGCGTTTGGGAAACCATGCCTGCAGCAGAATTTCACTTAATTTGAAATCTGTAAAATCTTTCCGATACGGATGGACAGTGAGTAAAGGGTTAATCCATAATGTTGTCTTAATGCCTTCACAAAGTAAACATTGAAATCGAAGAATTAAATTCCATTTCATAAGGAAGTGTCCTAAGTTTTTGGCCTGCATTAATACAGAAATACTTATAACGGCAAAAAATATATATTCAAGACTGATATGAAGCTGATCGTTCTCCACAAGATATAAATAAGAGGAAAGGAAAAGACCAAGTGATGTTTCCGAAGATGGAAAACCTTTTCCATTATTCAACAGAAACAACTCATATTTGCCGAACGTTCAAATGCAGGAACCTCCAGTGAAAAGGAGAGCAAATGGCACTTTACTCCGTTTCGCTCCCAGAGGAATTTACCCTTCCTATGATGAACCGTTTGGAATTCTTTTAAGTAAAGAATTCTTATAGCTTTGATGGGATTATTTGCTTTTCATGGGCCCGATTCATTATCTTTAATTGCGTCTCCAGAAGGTGCCTAATGATCTCAAACTAAGTTGGATTTTTTCCTTCGACTTTCATTCCTGCGAAGAGATTACAGGAACAACTGGATAGAGCTATTTGCATTTCCACTGCGCGAAAAGGTGGTGGTCGATAGGGCGTGTTGCCACCGTAATTATTATTTCTATCTGTTGTTTCGCTATGGAGTTAACTTGTGTTGACAAACTTCTCAGGGAATGTTGCTTGTCGTGATCTTCGCTCGTTCACTTAAAACTAACAGATACTTGTTATGGTGCTGGCAGAATATTTTAGCCTATTGTCAACAGTGTGATTAAAATACTGTAACCCTAATTAGAACAAACGCGATGTCGTTAAAATTAACAATGATCTTCTCCGCTTGAAATTAAATGGTGATTCATTGAATTGCGTTAGCATTTAAATTTAACCGACTCACCGCGCTCAGCGAAACAAAGCAGAATAACAAACAGGGTGGAGAATAAATTAAATCCTAACGTTGTGTGTGTGTGTGTGTGCCACGAGTTTAGAGCGATAAACAAAGGTAGCGAAAAGTCATCCGGGTTCACGTATTGAAATTATCTGCTAAGACAGCTGGGTAAATACATACTTTAACAGGTAAGGAAGTTCCGTGTTTATCGAATTTCTCTTTACGTTTTGGTTATAGTAAATTACAGTACAGCTAATACCTATACTGCATTAGCATATGTATTAGCTACAATTAATGTCGGGCAAATTCTATACAATAATAACCACTTCTAAAATATTTGCAAATAAAGAACAAACTGTTCTAGTAACACACGTCATTAAAATAATCCATTTGGCCATACAACATACCTCAGACACAAAATATACAGACAGAATATAATTAAAGGGCAGGTTTAAGACTAAGCTTTTAAGAGTAACTGGTTTAAGATTTAATTTAATTATTTTCTGTTTAACTATATTAAAACCTTAAACCTAATTAGGTTTAATACTAAATTTTATACTGATCAATACATTATTACAAATAAAATGAAAAGACAAATGGAGAGATGGAGCAGCTCACCAGTATTATGATGAACTCATAATAATGCGCCTCTTTTTGCTTTCTCACAAATGTTGCCCTCACTTCTCTTAAGGTGGGATCAAAGACAGCATTCGTATATCGACATAGCTGGTAACATTAAAAACTGAAATACAAATGGGGCATGTGGATTAAACTTTGGGACAGTTGTTGGTAGGGGAATGCTTCTTTAAAAACATTTAACCCCCCCTTCCCCCACCGTTATAGAACGTCTATTAATATCTCCCACACAATAGCGCTGTTCTTTATAATCGAAAGTGCTGATGCACGCGATCCTACCAGATACAGTGTTGAGCATCTACGGAACATTTTACAGAAAGCACCGTTCCCTCATAGCAATCGGTGAGAGAGAGATCCAGGAGGGGGGGGGGAATCAATATCATTAACATCAACAAATTTACAAGTGTGAGTAAAATGGCAAGGAATCTTTCTACAGGAGCAGATTACAGCACAAATATTGACGTGAGGTAAAGAATGGTCCAAAAATAGATTATTCTCTGAGAATTATTCATCACCAGGCATAAACGTCTTAAAGTACTCAAGAGAGTTCGGAGTTCTTCAACATCTCATTTGGCTCTACCATAACGAACTCTCGTATTACATCACCACTGATATCAAAACTCAATTTCACAATGTTTTTTTTTTTTTATTGCAGCAATGTTCATTCATCTGAATGGCGTGGCTCGTTTTACCGCTATCTTTTGCGCTCTACTGGTGGGCAGACCTCGCCATTCTGCAATTTTTTTTTTTTTCTTCTCTCTCTGTTCATTTCTTTGAATCGATCGCAACATAAGAATTTCCTATAGTATCCACGATCCTGCTGTTGTACAATGTAGGACATCTGGAAAGAGTTAAATGGAATTCAATTAATTATATCTTTGAAAACCATTCTATTCTCGTCAACCCATTAATTTCCACAAGGTACAGCGAAATATCCAAACGTGTAGTGAAGTGCCGAACATCTTTATGTTAATCCCAAACAAAAGAGTTCGCTGAACAAATGGCACTGTGGCAAAGTGAACGACTGAGAGATGTGAAGATGGATGAAACTTTTGTTACTCTGACTTTGTAGGTTATCTGCAGGCCTTTATAAATAAAGAAATCTAAGTGAGAGATCGGATGAACATTGTATGTGCTATGTACTCGTTCTGCAATTACTAATAATCGAAAAACGTTAGTCATTTTGAACTCCTTACAAGATCAAAGAGCTGGTATAATCGACAATTCAGCAGAAATATCGAGTGCATTTGGGCAGGTATTTTAAAACGATCTTTTCTATTGAAACCAATTTGGTATGATTGGGAAACAGTGACGTCCACTTGAACGGCTGTAAAATAGCTGACATTATGATATCAGAGAAGCGTCTATCCGAAAAGCTACTAGGGCTGATTGAGTGTAAACCTGCAGGGGGGCGAAATATATACATCCAAATGTACTGAAAAAGCCAACAAGTGAGTGCATCCAATCATTAGTAGTGTTAATGAGATTATATTCAGGGATTATTTCCCTTGAGGAGAAGTGCCCAAGTCTCACAATCCACAACAGAAGAGCTAAAGAAATCACAGGCAATTACAGATCAGTGGGCCTGACTTCTATAGTTGGTAAGATTATGAAGTCTACGGTTAAAGGTGCAATACATAACCATCTCAGTGAGGATGGTATCCTAAATGGGTCTCAGAACAGTTTTGTGAAGAGGAGATCATGCCTGACAAAATTGATAAATTACTAAATTGACAAAATAAAGCAGTTGAGTGTGAGAAACAACTTGCACATTATTTGGATTTTAGTAGGGCTTTTGATACGGTTCCTCATCAGAGGTTATTATAGAAATTAAAACAAACCAATAACATAAAAGATCCATCGGCGGATTAGGAGTTGGCTGAAGGACAGGAGACGGGATGCTCATAAGTGAGTATTCTTCAGAGTGGACTAGAGCAGCAAGTAGGGTCCTAAGGGATTCTCGGAACCTCTCTTGTTTCTTATCTTTCCAAATGATACTGACGAGGTCGGTTTGTCCATTTTGATGGACGAAAAATCCGATCTTACGAGGGGAAAATCTTGATATCCTCGCCTGAGGTGGATGATGTCATTGTTAGATTCAAATCCGGATCATTTGCATCCAGTGCGGGCAGGACGGTGACTAGTGCTACCTGCGAAGATTAGAACGTGGAGAGCGCTGACGTACCGTGCGAGTTCATAATCTTATGTAAATTTCCTACTCATATTATAACCTTCATTACTCATTATGATTTCTTTCCGAAGGCACTATATTGAGGACCACTGGGCTAATCTACTATACTGTTTCAGTTGAAAGCGAAGATCGCATATTTGCTGCTTAGTGCATCTCAAAGCTGGGAAGTACAGACCTGTGTACCTTCAAGTCCCGCGAGACCACAGCCAGTGCAATGAAATGTTATGGTATTTTTCCACACTGTGGCCGAGTTAATCCCGTCTGAGGAAGGAGAATGCACTTTTTTCATCGCTAAAAATGACTTTCAGCCAGAAAAATAAAAAATCACTGTAGAATATGAGCAGTTTACAGAGAGAGGGGGGAGTGCAAAACGCATCGTAGCCTTAGTTGCAAAAACCAACAACAGCAAGCTAAGTCAATGCGGAACAACTCTAAGAATATGCCACTCTGTTCAAAAGTGATTGTCTTTTGGTTACGAGAGATCCCGAAAACTTTCAAATCCATAATCGAATGATGGCGATTTTCCTCAACGATCATGAAGTCCTGATTATCCATGCTGCTGCCAAGTTAACACTGCATAGTGCAGTTCATGTTATCTAGATACTATCTACACAGTGTGCTTATAATTTGAAATAAATTGCTGCAATGGCCTGCATAAATCTTAACAAGGTTAACACTGGTTTAACAGAGAAAAGAATAATAAAAAAAGGTTAAAATGAAGAAAACCCCCTTCTGTAATTGTCTGCTATTGATTTTGTACAGGCTGCAAAAGCCGGACAACATTATTTCCACTGAACAGGTCACAATTCTTTTGGGATTCGAGTCGTTTACGTCTTCATTATCCGGAGCTAAAACTGTAAATAACGAGATTTTCAGCGACCATTACAGTAAAAGGTCGAGATTTCAGAAATATACTTCTGGTTGTAAGCAATTGAAACGGATCAACGGGTCGTGGTTAATGTCAGGAACAAAGCACAAGATGAGAGAGAGAGAGAGAGAGAGAGAGAGAGAGAGAGAGAGAGAGAGAGAGAGAGATAATAAAATTGAAATAATGAATAGCATGGTACAGGAAGTCAGGCGTGCCCAAACTATTAGCTATATCAGACCGAGTGTAGATTACTTAGAGTTAATGGGCGGAGTTGTCAGGGGCCGATGCTCAAGTTCGAGAAGTCTAATGTGTAAATTCTCTGATATAAGGAGGCAGATTTCATCATTAAAACAAATTGTCCAAAATTATAGTTGTAATTGAATTACTTCAAAATGTTGCGTCCTGCAAATGGTCGGTGAGAACTGCTCTCTCTAAATCTCTTAGAAATTACAGGAAACAATTACAGGTATGCGGATGCACATCGCTTTAATATAACTAGAAATGAGATGTTTCTTCACACTTCTCGGGAGCATTTAGTTAACATTACGATGAACTGCTAAGTTATTTCTTTCACGTTTCTTTAAAATAAATGCACTCATATTTCAGCTTTTCCGTTACGGAAATACAAGAGTGGCATTAAATATAAAGTATTGCTTAAAAGAAATTCCAGTCAATGGTACGCACAAAAATAGAAAAGCAATAAATTTACCGTCACGAAGGCAAATCACTATAATCCTCTGCAAAGCTACTTTTTTGATACACACCTAGCATCACTGACTTAGCGCTAACTACATGTAAAGTAGGACACAGACAACCGATTGCTCGATAAGGAAACTAAAATCAAATTTTATTAAGAAATAATTCATGCACTAGAAATTTTTAGAAGAATGCATCGGTGATTGCAAAGAAATGATTTTATTTTCTTACATCGGGGTCTCAGGATGTCCTTCCTTTGGGTATTTCCTAATAATTAAAACCCAGAGAAATTCCATGACCGATGTTGAGAAGTTTCTTATCACCTCCCAATTTACAACCTGCCATGTTATTACAGTACTGTAACTTAAATTAACCTTTCGTGCTATGGGTCATCAAAAAACAAGCTGACTCTCCATAAGGGCAGTCCAATTTAAATTAATTGCGCTTCCTTTAAGATATATTCTATAAAGTGTGTACTCTAACGAAGCAGAAGCACAACTACAAATTCTACTTACTTCACAAGATTTTCAAATTGGTACATAGTTGCTCGTAATCTATGCCGAGTCAGTTCACCAGTTCTATAGAAATTATTGAGAATATTCTTTGGAGGCTTTTGAACTAGTCCAAGTTGGAGCATAGCATAGCGACCTCGCGTCAGTTTCATGTGCAATCCTTCGGCTGAGAGGAAGACAAACAATACCCGAAAGGTTTAGTGTATCTATCCTTGGTGTTAAAAGTTTTGGCAATTATGTTGGTCCTGATTATGATTAATTTCCAAGGACTGCAGTTAAAGATGATATAAAGGATGCTTTATGAAATTGTAAAAGTTTTCCAAATTTTCCTGCTTAACCATCTAAGGATCCAGTATTCGATGCTAAAGAAACTGCTAAAGAGTCTAGTAGTATATGAAGAATACAAAATTAGAGATTCGTAGAGGACAACCGGGAAGGTACATCTCAGAACATATTATTACAAGGCTTGAGTGCAAAAGGCTGCGCAGGTCTTTTTCTTGGTGACTGCAACGTGATGCAAGAAGGTGATTTTTTCAATCAAGATAACTTCTAAATCAGAATAAATGAGTGACTCTGTTGATAGGAATCCCGCCCAGCTGGGCTGTGATGTTTCCATATTCGTAGAACTCTTTTTGAATCTAGAGATTGGCCTATTTCAACGGTCGTATCGTATTTTGCTCAAAAGCAAAGCTCAGTTTAATTATTCAGAATGAAAGCACATCTTCAATGTAAAGAATAAATTTTACTCCATCATTAATAAATTTAATTCTGGAAAACTAATTCTGAATGAATCATCCTGGATTGCTTTGAAACTCTGACAAGGATTTTTAACACAAACGATAGGTATAACAGTAGACTAAAGCATTACATTGAATTTTACAATGAAAGAGGAGAAACTGGGCCAGAAATTCCGACTGTACTCTCCTATAATAGATCAATCAAATCTTTGAATACCAAATCTTTAGTAGCCTCCCATTACGTACATAAAAATGTGCCCTAAAAATGTAAGTTATCACGACTTGCTATGTCAAATTTATTTCCATAATAGCAGAAGCAGACAATTATCACGATCTTCTCAAAAAGGAATGTGTTTCAGTCATATGGATCTTTTTAAGACGAAGAACCTCCTCTCCCCAAAAAAGTACATTTTGTGAATGAAGCACTTCAATTTCATATCTGTTATTTCATATCAATTTCATATGTCTGTTAGCCGAGTGTATTCTTCTGGTCGGTTTGTATGTTTTTCTGCAAGAAAACATAGTTTTCGGGCGAAAAACCTTACAAACCTTGCCCGAACCGACAAACCCGACCTAGTGCGGAAAAAGTCCATAAAAGTTCCTCCTATCGTGTTAAGAAGTATTGCTCAAATTCGGGCGGTACCACGGTCAAAAACATGCCGATCTAAACAGTATGCTACTAGAGAGTGTGCGTTTGGGTTTGAATAATTCATATACACTATAAACATTTCTTTTTTCAATAAAAGGACAATCAAAATCTTTCATGATTTATTCTGATTTTTAAGTAAAGTGAAACCTCACTAATTCGGACCCACAATAATTCGGATTCTCTTCCTCTTGTATTTATAATTGGTTTATGGACTTTTTACTAAACAATAATTTAATGATACAATTCGGAACTTTTATCAGAACTGTTTTTTTACAATCACTTTGTTAAAGCAATTAATTGTTTGAAAGGAAAAAGCTACATTCAAATGAAAAATTATGGCACTGTCCTTATTAGATACAGCACCTGTGCATTTTTTTGTGGAAATTTTATGATGGCAATATCAATTGCCTTTTCTTGCCTACCAATACCGCAGCCCTCACAAAACCTATATATCATAGTTATCAATAATATACGTATAAACGTTTTATAAATGCCTGTCTTGAAGGAAACGACTGGAACAATGTCAGGTTTTTTGTAACAATTATGATGGTGAGTAGTACACAAGAGGAGGAAAGGTAACACCTATATTAAAAATTATAATATAAAAAGTGCTATTTACGATGGACTGCAAGTTGGAATGAAGTAAAGCAAAGTACAGTCAGTCATGGAAAGAACTATTTCACGATGTTCTTATTTCCTTATCCTTTTCGCTACTGCTGCACAACACTAGCAAAAAGGATAATAATTTTGGAGATATAGAAATGTGGCTGAATGGAGTTGAGCTTGATAACATATAGTGATGAATAAGAAATATCAACAGATCAAGGGGAAATTGCTGCAGGCGAATCGGGAAGTGAAGAAGAAGCCAGTAAAATTACACGAAGTCAGGAGCTCCTGACTTCGTCTTATAATTCTGATGAAGAATTTAAAAAATACACTGCTTAATAAAATTAACAGAACACGTAGAAAACGTGGTGTAACTCATGCAGCTTGCGATGAAGCGGGACAAAATTTGGTATCGTGGTGTACCATAGAATAATCATGAAATGAGAAGACAGGGAAAAAGTTCGGATAGGTATAAGAATTACCAAAAAGGTCACATTGCAGAAGGCGATACAAGATGCTTGAAAATATGGTCACAGAACTGCAGTGCGGAGTATGATCATCTCCAACAGCTAAATAGGACTGACAGCGGTGAACCATGCTCGATATAAGGGTGGCTATAAGACCCTATGGCAACAAATCACATTCTTACACCAGCGCAGACCTTAGCTCACGAAGTGACCGAGAAGCTGGCTGTCGGCGCGCAATGCGACGCCGAAGGGCGTCCCACACATGTTCGATCGAATTTAAGTTTGATGATCCTGCTAGCCGCGGCAGTCGCTGGATATCGTCAGTTTCAAGATATTCCTCCACCACTTGAGCTCTATGTGCAATGGAGTTGTGCAGGAAAAGAAAATCTGGCCCAACCGCACCTCTAAAATGTCACACATAGGGTTCGAGGATCTGTTCTCGGTACCACTACCCAGCTACAGTACCCCTGTCAAAAACATGAAGAGGGGTGCAGCCGTTGATCATTATTCCGCCCCACACGAGAACACCGCCTCCACCGTAATGTCCCTTTCTCTGATGTTGGAGGGATGGTACTGCATTCCCCAAGGACTCCAGACGAAATAACGTCTAGAATCTGTTTTTAGGCTAAAACAGGACTCCTATTTTATTGTGAACTGTGTCTTCAGCGACACTGTTCACAATAAAATATTCACGAAAAACATTTTGTTCCGTTAATTTTGTCGAGCAGGGTATTAAGTTCTATGAGAAACGAATAACACCTTATGAAACGGCAATACAGTAAAACTGTTCTTTACTCAGCAGAAATTCCGATCTCTTCAAACTGACAATACAAGAGAGAGAGACAACCGATTCTAACTCTGATTAAACTTAGCATTAATGTTTAACCCATTAATTAAAGCTTATAGTTTAAAAACTGGTATTACTTATTCTATTTGATTCCATTTTTTATGTTCAATTTTCTTTTTCTTTTCGTCATATTTGTGTCTTAAGTACCATATAAATTAAGTACCATGTACGTTGCTGGAATATTGAATAAAATCTAGTAACATATGCTAATTTATTAACCTGTTATTAGTACGATTTGAAAATATTTAAATAATTATATTCTATAATTCAAACTTTTCACCAATTCCGAGTCCGGATTACTGAGGTTTTACTATATTCCAAAAAATGGCATGCTGGATCCAGAGATACCGACAAAAAATAACTGGAAAGCTCTGGTTTAAAAAATATACCAAACCAAACTTTATTATGTTTCATCAAATTATCTATAGCAAGATAACGGCAAGAAAATGGTAACGTCAGGCGAAGTAAGAAGAATTACGACATTAATAATAATGCTACGCTGGAAGCCAGTAAAACCTTAAGAGTTTGCAGCGTACATATGTGCTAGTGATTCAAGAGGCCCATCCGTTTTACTGGCAAAGAACAATTATAGGATATATACAGTAAATAAATTTAAAAAAATAGCGGCCTAATTGGAACTTGAGTCCCAGATTCATGTACGACAACAAAAATACGATTATGGAGAAAGACACAGAAGCCACAAACAAAATCAGAAGATAGCTTTCTCAAGTAAAGCATGTGTAGAAATATATGTAAGAAAGTCCGATAATAAAAGGCAAAAAGTAACTTTATATTCGCTGATATTTTGCATAATATTTTAAAATTTGTATAATCTTTTTTACGAGATTGACCATTCTTTGAGATAACGCTTTAAATTTCCTTCAGAGAGAATTAACAATCAGACATGTTGCGAGATGAAATACTTAAATTAAACAAATTTTACTGCTAGAACTGCATTTCGGTTAATTATTAGAAAGCGAACTGATTAATCCTGAAAATAAAGTAAACATCAGGAAGAATAATCTTAAGAAGTGGGTTCAGCTCTGAAAGGAAACTGCTGAGTCAACAGCGTTCCAGTTAACGATATTTAAAGTTCGCTAAGAGAATTGAGTGATCATTTTGTGAGGAGAATTAATAATTCGCAAGTCTGATGTTTACAAAATTCATAATTTAATAACTCAAAAAAAAAAAACTTTTTTGTAAAAACTCATTACTAAGTTTATCTTTCTTTTTAAAGCAGGCAAAAAAGAAGAGTATCGATCTGCGCAAACAAACACACTTTGTCGATCCCGCCATCTAGTATTTAATTTGAGAACTAATGCCTGAACAATAAGAACCTCAGTTCATTGGTTAATTCTAACAAAAACAAACCAAGATCAAACGCTTTGTCTCCTTATTCCATTGTATGTGTACACGCACACTGTTATAAATGACTAATGGATTGCCAAGAAGTTAAGTTCTGCTGTAAAGTAATTTAAGATTCATGTCATGTGGCGTTGCGTGTGCAGTTTCAGTACACACATCGTTCCTCCTGAGTCTCTGGCATCGTCATTCTTACATTAAAATCTTAGATAAGTGTTGGTAAAAATAAGCTATTCACCATAAAACATTAAAGTATTTCTTTGTGTTGCACACGGTTATGGTGGGAGGGGGGAGAAATTTAGTGGCAATGTCTAAAGAATATATTAAGAGTAATTTTACGTCCATATTTTTGCTGTCTGTGCAGACACCATTTGAAAATTTAAACCAGTTTTCGAAGACTACTTAATAATGGATATTCGCCCTTAAAACGCATTTAATTAATTTAGATATTTATGATCTAGACAAAATGCATAAATATGACAAGCAGATGGAGGCGATGAGATTGAGAGACAAATACATTAGTTAGCCGATCTCGGGTGGAGGAGTAGGGCTCCGTGTGGAATTCCTGGTTCTTCAGCGAGCAAAAACATGCAAATTGAACCTGGCGCAATACACCCTAAGAACGTGTCATTGTGTATTGTCTTCACAAAGTATGGGTTCACGGGCAAACCTGCATGCTGCAGGCTCAAACAACCCTGAACTTCTAAAAAGGAAAACTTTACTGAACTTGACCCAACTACTGGATTCCTACAGCAGACTCTGACTCAGATATCAGCAATGCTGCACGTGCATCATTGGAGATCCATCATAGCGACCATCTGGGACTGACCTGTGTGGAAAAGGATCAGACTGACGGACAGGACATTGTCCTACCTTTGGCCAGGTCATGATACTGATGTCACCGGATTTAAAGGAAACGCTTCGGATTCGACCAACTGCAGCCTTGCTGCTAGGCAGCAAGGCTGTAGTTGGTCGAATCCGAAGCGTTTCCTTTAAATCCGATGCGTTGGTCGGGCAGGAATCTTGCAGCCAGATTCCTGCCCCCTCCCTCTTGTCGCCCTCTTTTCTTTCTGGTGGAGCATAGGCCTGCCCCACTGTCACTAACTGGGAGCATCTTCTCTATCGCACCCATTCTTCTGACTTTCCTCCACACAGCTTTCAGTTAAGTGTAATTATGCTGTACGTTTAAAACTTTAGCCTCATTAAATAAGAAGACGCGATCCTCGTTTATCGAATGGAAAGCTAATTCAGACTCCGTGGCCCTTATTACCCCTAACCTATGCAGCATGTTGCTTAAGACGCCTTTCCAAAAGCATCTTGTCGATCCAACGTACAAGAGGTCACAGTTTTCACATGGAATGTTATATACTACAGGCCGCCGTAGCCCAGTGGTCACGCGCGCGGGTGCATAAGTACACGTGCCTCGAGTGACCGGAATTCAAGCCCGTGACTGCTAAATACGGTACTGTTTCTTGTATTCTGCCTATCTTGTGAACTCCTCTGACCATTTGGTCGTCCCTGAGTATAAACAGAAAAATTTATTATTATGTAATTCTATAACAGAAGAGTGCGGAACGTTGTTTTAATATGGAATGCAGTTTCTGCGTGAGTTTTGCTATTACTAAACTGGTACTGACTGAATTGCTATTCGGTGTCTTTCAAAAGAATATTAATCTCTTTGTGCCATTGTTGAACGTACGGAATCGTATAAAGTGGTTTTGTTTTTTTTTCCAATACTATTGTTATTTTCTGTGTTCTAACCTTTCTTTGGCTTATAACCTAATTTTGTTTATGGTACAAAGCGAATCTCCCCTGTTTAAAAACCTGTATACAAGTTCATTAATTTCATAATCTAATGCAGTTTGAGTAGTCGTATATTTATATGCGTTTGTGAATTGATCTAAAATAATGGAACGTTTGTAAGTGAAAGGATGATAACTCGTATAATGTAGGACCACCCCTGTATTTGTAGGTTTTTCGTATATGTTAACTGCAATGTATCTCTCTCTCTCTCTCTCTCTCTATCTTGTTAATGTAAAGTAAAAAAAAAAAATTAAAAAATTGTTTTATAATAATAACTATTGTTAAGTATTATGAAATGGAAGTTTTATTTCCATACAATGCTTGGCTGTTCACCAAGACAAAATACATTATTTGCAGTTCAGCATGTGTTCGCTAATAAATCCACCCGCTAACCAACGAGAATCCAGCAAATTCGAAACAACTGTCTTGGCGATGTTTCAGATTTTTAAATGTACAGCGGGGTCACCTATTCTGGTGATTATTCTGTACCATTTAAAACGATATATCAACTTAGGGAAAAAAATGCAGATAACGGTATTTGTGGAACATTAGTTGAAAATAAGCCGAAGCCTTAGGGGGCAGCGTACTCGGCCTTGATCTTCAGTGTGAACGGAATGATCCCATGATCAAAAATCAAATACAGTAAAGCGTACCAATTTATTTAAACGTTGTTGTAATTGATGCATGGATGGATGAATTTTCAGAGTATTAATTATACACCTTAATCTAGAAATTCGAGAGAATTTACTGTCATCAGCATAGTTCAGAAAATAAGTTATTTCGTTTTTCCAGGTTTTTTTAGCAGAAACATGAAAACAGACAAAATTTAGATATCAGACATTAGACAATATGATTTTACTGTTCGACAATTTATATTAAAAAAAAAGCAGCCAGATTATGTGTGTTTGTGTTCAGTGAGCTGGAAGTGATATCTAGAAAATAAGCGGACATGTCGATTCTGTTAAATGAAATTTACCGTCCCTCTGAGTCTGAATGAGTGTTTCAATACTTTTTTTTTTTTTTTCGATAGAATCAGGCGAGTACAGGTTACTGTCAGTTTTGTGATCCCACACAGGTATGTTAAAATAAAAAATGAGAAGAAATGTGTTTTAAAGAAATAGAAGCGAAAACGACGATTATGGAAAGAAGAACGATGCGTCGAATGAAACCAAGTTGTTTGGAAGCCAGAGCAACAACAACAACAGCAACAATGAAAAAGTAACTTAAAAACCATTTGAAATGAATGTACTGTAATTCTTAAATCAATAACAGCGAAAATTCGCTGAACAGGATGTGAGCCAAAATGATAATTGAACTGAATCACTTCAATGACTTGCGAAGGTAAGCACAACTGATTACGGAACATTTAGATGAACTAAGCATAATTAAATATGGACTAGTCACTAAAGAGATCTGTCTTTGCATGTACGTAGTGCACAGACAGAGATTAAAGCCAAAAAAAAAAAACAATACAAGTTCTGAGGGCGGCGTGAGTGTATATTGAAGCTCTGCACAGCTTTTAATGGAAGGAATTGGAATAGAGTATAAAATGCTATCCCATCGGCATATAAGGGGAGAAAAAAACAAGGAATCGAAAGTGCCAAAAATGCAGAACTGCATTAGCAGTGATTCCCGATCTTTTCCGAGTCTGAAGTCCCCCCCCCCCGCACTCCTTTTATTAAGTATGATTTTCTGACATTCTCTTCAAGGATTTCAGAAAAATATTCGTGTATAAAGCTGGTTGAAAAACATTTAACGCGTATACAGACTTACGAATATTTTGATAGCCTAGCCAGGAATGTATAATTTTTTTCCTCTCGAAATAAAACAAGTAACTATATTAATCTGTGAACTATTCTATTTAACCTATTTCCACAGCAAAACTCAAATAAAAACAGATTTAATCAATATATTTATATCATAACTACACTAGGATAAATGGTAGATAAGGAAACAACAGTTTGTAATAAAATATGTATTTATAATATAAATTTACAAATTAAATAAATTTTATATAATTATACAGGGTTTCTTTCATATAAACATAAATTTAATATCTCTGGCACCCTTTTTATTCGCATTTTCATTAGAGCTCATTTAAAATGATAAGCAATTCGCTAAGCTTGGTGTGACCTAGTTAATTTAGAAAAGTTGGATTCTGCAGCAACGGCCCCGTTAACGGTGTGACGAACACCCACAAATTTCTAAAATCCCCCCCCCCTTCGTTGAGAACCACTGAAGCAAAAGTTGAAAAAGAGACCTAGGAAAGGGCATTGGCTGACTTGCATGAAAGCAATGTAAGAAGATCAAAAGGCCGCCGTAGCCTAGTGGTCAGGCGCGCGGGTGCATAAGTACACGTGCCTTGAGTGACCAGGGTTCAAGCCCGTGACTGCTGAATACGGTGTATTCTGTGTATGACTGCTGAATACGGTGTATTCTGTTTCTTGTATTCTGTGTATCTTGTAAACTCCTCTGACCGTTTGGTCGTCCCGGAGTATAAACAGAAAATTTATTTTTTTTTATTTTAAGTATTCTTTCAGATACAATTCTGATTTGAAGAGCATAACACCTAAAGCGGTTTTAGTGAAATGAATGAAGGAAGAATATTCTCTGGTGAGTTAGACAAGAACCAGAGGACAATTATAAAATTTTAAGAAAGACTATTAGAATAAATCTTATAAAGTTTATCTTCGGGCAGCATGTTGTGGAACGTCAGAATAAGTTGTCCAAGGGTGACCGAAATTCAGTGAGGAATTGGATAATCGTTTTTTGGCTATGGAAATAATATAAGAGAGAGAGAGAGAGAGAGAGAGAGATTTTTTTTTGTTATAACTGTTTTTCTCAAAACACCTCCCATTGTCGGGGAGGTGGCAACGACCCTCTACCACTGAGAAGCAGCTCGAGAAGTCTTGCGTGCATTGACCGAATGTTTCATAACATGCACGGAAGATCTTCAATGTCCTAAAAATTGATTCTAAGAGTTTCTGTGCAAACAAAGCTTACTATAACCAAATCATCAAGGACTTTCTGTTTGCTGATTCTGTATGCAGTGCGCAAGTTACAGAACTACTATACATTTTATAATGTACTAAACTTATATGTAACTATGTTCGCTTGTGGACGTAACTTTATATACAAGGTGATTCACTGCCAGTGCGACAAACTTGCAGGAGGTGTAGGGGGCACAAAGACGAATCGGAATCACATAGCATTGCAGGGTCCGAAATGCCTTCGTCATGCGTCATGAGGACGTTGAACGGGAGGTCGCGTGAGCAGCGATCCCGCTGGAAGTCAGCATTTGCGAACCGGTTCCCGAGGCAGTAGGATGGACGAGTATTCAAACGTTGAACTGGCCGACATGCACCTAGCGTATGGAGCTGCGGACTGTAACGGGCGCACCGCTCTGCGCTTGTACCAGGAACGTTTCCCGCACAGGCGTGCTCCTCATCATACGATTTTCGCACGTGTGCACAGGTTACGTGAGACTGGTTGTTTCACGAGAGGTACCATGAATCGAGAGCGAACGACGAGGACGCCAGACAATGAGGAAAATGTTCTACGTCTTGCAGAAGGCAATCCGAGTACGAGTACTCAAGCGATAGGCCAACGATTGGGTATTTCCCAATCCACTGTATGGAGGATACTGTCAACAAACCAAATTAGTTCATACCTTCTGCAACGCGTCCGATCATTGGAGCCTGCGGATTATCCACTCCGGAGGACTTTTACTACTTGGTTTCTTCAACAGAGTGCGGCAGACAGCGCATTTGCTGCGTCCGTATTGTTCACGGATGAGACAAGTTTCACAAGAGAGGGAACCTCCAATCAACATAACGCCCATTTGTGGGCTTTGGAGAACCCCCATGGTACGCGAACACGTGCAACTCAACGCCGTTTCTCTGTCAATGTTTGGGCCGGCATTGTTGGAGACCACCTCATTGGACCGTACCTTCTGCCCCCTCGTCTGGACGGCAGGGCATACTTGATCTTTCTACAGCAAGTCCTGCCCGAACTTATTGAAGAAGCACATGTTCCTCAGTCGTTGCGCCGCTCAATGCGGTTCCAGCATGATGGGGCTCCCCCACATTACACCAATGACGTCCGCCAACACCTAAACGTTACATTTTGACAGCATTTGATAGGTCGTGGTGGTCCGATTCATTGGCCTGCTAGATCACCGGACCTATCATGCCTGGACTTCTTCTGCTGGGGTCAAATGAAGACATTGGTGTACGAGACCCCCCCCCCGTTGATTCAGTTAAAGACCTCGTCGCTCGCATCTCTGTAGCTGCCGGGCAGATGCGAGACACGTCAGGAATCTTCCAGAACGTTAGGGATTCCATGCGGCGGCGCTGTGAAGCCTGTGTGACTGCTTCTGGTCGAACTTTCGAACACCTTCTGTAGCATGGCTTTTTGCCAATGTAAAACTTGTCATTAAAATGATTTCTGTTACACTAACGAGTTGCTGTTTCTGTTCTTTTTCTTTGCTTCTTTGTTCACGCGACCTCCCGCATGACGAAGGATTTCGGGCCCTGCAATACTATGCGATTCCGATTCGTGTTTGTGCCCCCTACACCTCCTGCAAGTTTGTCGCACTGGTAGTGAATCACCCTGTATATGTAAATATTGCTAGGTTATATTTGGAGAAATAATTATGTTAATGTATGTATAATTATGTATGTATTTGTAGTTCTAGCTTCATGGCTGTATTAGGGTCACTCCTTACAGGTAATAAACGGATATAATAATAATTTCGCCTCTTACAATCATCATGCCACTCATATCTGTCACATACTAAACGTGAAATTGAAGAATGTTTAAATTTTAAATAAAAACAGAAAGTGTTTCCAGGATTAAATCCACTACTGTATATTTTATATGTATATAAATGCTTCAGAGACGTTCTGTCTTCGTTTAATTCTCATTCGATGAACAGCCCTACTATTATGGAAGGGAGGATAAAACTTTTGTAGCAACAAAAAGGGTTAATTTGTCACTCCTTAGAGTTTGAAGACTCTTCCTGCAAATTCAAACCGCAACATGGAACACAAGACATGGTATATGCTATCATTTTGATGATTAATACGATGGTGGCACTGATGGTATTCTTAAGGACGCCTACAATTCCCTCCAGCATCTTTGTTTAGTTTTTCTGAACGTTCTTTTGCTCTGGAAGAATTTCTTACAGCGCTTAAAAATGCTAATCTCATTCCAATATTTAAGGAAATGATAAGCAGACTTTGTCTTAGGCAGATCAGTAGAATCAACTAATTAGTAAAATTAATGAAGTCTGTGGTTCACACGCAAATTTCACAGTTCCTACAAGGTTGTTATTTGTTAATAGTCTGTTATTTCATTTCATGTATAAAAACGCTTGACGAAGGCAGGGTTTACCCCTAAACACTTTCTGGGCGAAGACAGTTCTGTGAGATGGGAGGGCAAGCATAATAAATTCGTTTAATAATAACAATAATTTGTGTTTTTTTGTGCTGTTGACGTATAGAGCTCAACTCCTGCGATAACATTTTTGTTATTAATAAAATACAATAGAAATCACCTCTAAACTTTAACCATATTTTACTATTTCT
The DNA here is from genome assembly GCF_048544385.1 of Mastigoproctus giganteus. NCBI lineage: Eukaryota > Metazoa > Arthropoda > Arachnida > Uropygi > Thelyphonidae > Mastigoproctus > Mastigoproctus giganteus. The sequence continues at coordinate 168,545,896 of NC_143575.1, read as the reverse complement.
TCAATTCAAAATTTTATGTACGTACATAGTTTCAACAAACACTGGTATGCTGCTGCATTATAACAGCTATCACCCAATCACCTACAAAAGGTCTATTATTTTTAATCAATTTCTCATTAAATATTCAACGACGGAATCTGCTTTAGACTCAGAAATACAAACATTAACCAGCATATTCTTAAACAGGGGTTACCCCCTTGCTACAATAAACCAAAATATAGTAAAAGCTAAGGATAAGATACAAAACACTGCACCAACCAACAACAGTAACATCAAAAAATACTTTATTTCTGTCCCATATGTTGAACAGTGGCACAAACAACAGATTCTTTAAAGATACCGAATTTCAAATCGTGGCCAGACAAATACGAAAATTACACGCTATATTGAACAATTGCTCAGTCCTTTTCTCTTCCGCTACACAACTAAATGACCTGGTATACAACATTTCTTGCAGTGAGGGCGACTCGTCTTATCACGGCTCGACTCGGTGCATGCTGGATTTCAGTAAAGCAGCAAGCGTACTGAGTCCGTGCTTCTCGTTCAGCAGCGTCAGAATTGGCCTTTCAAGCCGTTAACAAAAACCATACATTTTTATTCAACGAGGCCAAAATATTTAGTGTCCAACGTAATTATACTAGACTATTAATTGCGGAAACTATCGAAATTAAATTACATGAGAATTCTATTAACGTTCGCCGTCCATATCTAATCTCCGTTTCGTGGTCTTTTACACGCATGCGCTAAGACAAATAATCTCTCTATTTAAGATTCCGGCACACATACTCCGCTTTAATTCCATTCCTGTGATGAAGAAATATGGTCAAAAAGCCCCGTCAGCTTTAGGAAGGAAAGTCGTTTTGCAAAATTTAGGTTAAACTTTTTTTAACTGACTTTAATTGATTTTATTACCGTAATCATTTTGCGTTAATTTTATATTCGTTTTAATTGCTGGAGAGTGTCACACGGAACTGTTCTACGTATCATATTGAGGTAAATTTCTCCTTTTCTTCTACAAATATTGATATACAACGTAGAACGAATTGAGCATTGTAGCTCTGTCGTATACTAATCAGAGTGCAAAGACATAGATTAAAGTCAAATAAAAAAATAAAAAAATAAAACATAGAAGTTTCTGATGGCGGTGTGAAAAGCAGTGCGTCTTAATTCATAATCTCAGAGCTAGGCGGCATAATAAGTTCGAACAAAATTTATTCCTCCACGTAGATAATAGTTACCCAACATAAGCAAAGAAGAACATAACAGAATTGAATAGAATAGAATAATGAACAAGCAGTTCTTTCTGAACAGGAAAGAAAAAGATAGGAGGTCACATATTCTTAAGAACGTAGACTTAAGACGTATTATATGCTAAGTTTTTATACAACTGAAAAGTTGGAGGTAACATTAACCTATGGCAGTTCCTCATAAATATTTTTCTTCTTCTTCTTCGAATATCCATTGAAGTGCTGGTGCTCAAATTAACATCTCTGTGTGGTTCCTCTTTTGGACACATACAGTTTAAACAACGTGGAATTGTTGAGTTCGTGACAGCCGAAAATGTTAGACCTGTGGAATGATTCCTGGATTCACTACTATGATCCGGAAAACAAGCGAAATTCCAATGAATTACGCCATAAAATATCTCCACATCCAAAAAAATTCAAAGTCCAAGCATCAGCCGGGTTTTGACAGGGGGTTTTTTGGGGAGGGGGGAAATTCTATGGGCATTCGCTTCCCAAATCGAATTTAAAATAGCCATAAATTAATTCAGTTCCTGCTGACACACTAGGTAAACTAAACAAAAAAAAAAAAAAAAAAAAAAATTCGAAAGAATAAGGTGCCAATACAACAATACAGAAACGTTGTATTGGCACCTTATTCGCCCGACTCCGCTGGCACCATAATGCCCGACCCCTCTGCAGGGACCTAAATTCATCGCTGGGATTTGAAATTGTTCCATCAACCCATAGTCCAGATTTGGCTCCAAGCAACCTCTTTCGTTTCCAAACCTTTAAAAACAATTCCCAGGAAACAGATATGACTCCAATGAAGAAGTTAAAGGAGCCGTGATGAGATGATCTTTGAACAGTATACAAAAACTTGCTAATTAGCAAGTTTTTGTAAAATGTATCGATTTAGGTAGAGTGTACGTATAAAAATGATAAATCGAATTAAAGACATCCTTTTTATGTATTATATTTTTAGGCTCGTTCGCATATATATGCATATTCGCCTGTTGTCTTCCCCATGTCTGTCCGTCCGCATGTAACTGAGGGAATCCCAGTTCACGGATTTTCATGAAATTTAAATATGGTCCTTTTAAAAATATTTCTCCGGAGCTGGATATCATCATTCTTCTCTTTCTTGGTGATTCCCTTTTCTCTCTCTCTCTCTCTCTCTCTCTCTCGGTAACTCAGGATTTTTTTTTTTTTGGCTGGTGCAGCAACAGCCTCAAGCTTCCTTGCACCATATAGCTAATGATGATAATAATAATAATAATCCTTTATACATCTCAATTTCAAACTCTTACCACTTCTTTTGATAACACATATATACGCACACAATGAGAAACTTCGGCAATTTTAGGTAAGCACTAGCAGAACATAAAAAATTTTAACATTAGGTATTTGCATTATGCATGAGAAGTGCAATTATATGCATCTTTTTAACTGACCCCTGAACGTGCTCTGTGTTGTTCCAGCTGTAGTAAAAGAAAGAAAGACAGAAATGGATGAGAACCATAGCAAAAGGAAGAGAATACAACTATCTGCTTCATTTACAATAAATTAATTTTGTATTATAAGTGAATAAGATGGATTATCGTTTTTAAAGATGGAAGAACGACATAATCTTATGTAAAATATATAACATCAAAATACGAGTATATTATAAAACAAGTAACTACATCTGTATACAGGAAAAAGCCTTTGCGGGTTTGTTTGTTATTAGGAGCATTAGCAACTAAGGCCATACTGCTCCGGGAATATACGGTGGTCATTCCCTGACCTTTCCGCACCCTCCGTATTTGGTGGTGACGGGCTCGAACCCCGGTTTAATCAAGAAGCGTGTGCTACGCACTGCTGCTCCTTCCCACCTGGCTACGGAGGCGCCTGCCTTTGCGGGCACCACGGGGATTATAATCACCGCCCCCCCCTCCAAAATCAAATGTAAAATGCCCAGTTCGAATCTCGTCAAGACGCGAAGAACTTTTATGGGCTTTGTTCACTCCGTGGCTGAGTTAGTCGGTCTCAGGCGAGGATAACAAGTGTTTTCTTCCCGGAAACTTGGGTTTGTCGTCCAAACAAACAAACTGACCAGAAACACATTCAATTTATGGACATAATACACATGGGTGAACGACGTTGTTCTCATGTAACCATAGTGAAGTGCAGTCAGCATTCCTGCAATTGTCAGCGGAATAACTCCCAGTGAAAGTGTCCAGACCAAGACTGTCTTAATGTGTTGCAGCTTGTATATAATAACTGTAAAATCTATATAATGCAATATAAGCACTGTATAATAACCATATAATGCAATGTAAGCTCTGTATAATAACAATATAATGCAATGTAAGCTGTATATAATCTATTAGCCCTTTGTGTATTTTATGAATTTGGGGACCCACAGTTTTTTATGTACTGAATGTAATGTGTACAGTTAACTGTGAGATTCCTCTGGTTGCCTGTAGCGGGAATCGTGTCCTACATTTCTATGAATAAAGAATTTTATTATTATTATATTATGACATTTATTTTATTTTATTTATTTAATTTATTACTTTTATTTTGTACAGGAAAAAAAAAACAGATGGAGAAGTACACTTTCTGTGAAGAACTTAGGCATCATTAGCTAAGTTTCTATACAATTGAAAATCTGGATGTAGCATCAACCTATAACTATTTCCTATGCATAAGTTGCCTTCTTTGGAAATCTATTAAGATAGTTTGATATTTTTGCCAGTGGCCGATGCATTCATGTACAGTTATGCAAAATCCAATGTTGGATTGTGTACACAACCCTTGGAAATCATAGCACATTAAACGCATGAAGCCTTAAACGCATGAAGCAGCAGCCAGTTAAATGTGACACGTGCTAAGTGTAATTTCCGGCAATCAGACTCAGAAGTCTTTTAAGAATTGAACTGAACTGTGTGCGAATTGCGCGTGCATTTCACGGCTGTATGACCGGGGAAAGATCACGTGATATTAATGCCTTTTACATGCTCTTGTTAGTAATATCGTTATACAGATTTCACACCCTCTTCCGCTCTCTTCCAACTGCGACGTGTCATTTTCTTCATGCCATTCGCATCCTTTGCCAGCCGATAACGACTCGGTCATAATGTCGACGGGTGTGCAGCCAGGAAATCATCACCTTTCCTGGCAGAAGAAAAGAGCGAGAGAGAGAGAGAGAGAGACAAAAACGCTTCAGAACAAAGACATAACTATAGCTGTCACTTGTAGTAAGGAGCAAGACAGTTAGTAAGTCTTTTATGTGTGTCTGCACAGGAGGAGGAGGAGAACAAAGAAAGAAATCACCGTTGTCAGAGTAAAAGATAAGCTCCTAGCACTCAATTCATGAATGAAGATATTGTGTTACTTTGCGGGTTTTAACAGATGCAACAGATAACTAAGTCGAATGTCATCGGATGAATTCTCACAAAGGTAACAGAATAATGGGTATGGGGATTGAATGTAACAGAATTCGCACTGTTTCCCCTTAAAAAACCAATATGTACGATGAACTCCTCACCGATAGCCAGTAATGAATACCTCTCTGTTTCTATATACGCACCCTTTCAAATGAGTTATAGTCATAATAAGATTTCCGACAGGGAAACGGGTTACAATATATATATTTTTAATTTATATTAAATTAAAAACTATGGTTTCAAACCTCGCGCTCCATACTCGATGGACCGGATAATAAAAAGTGCAGTAATCTCATTCAGGATAACATTTCTCAAGGTATTCGTAAAATCAAAACATATGTACCACATTATACTGTATTATTCAAAACTTTTAAATTTACTAATGCCTTTTTATATATAAAATACATTCAAATTCGGTTTCATTCTAAAGTACTTTCAAGACGATCTTGCCGATAACTAAAACTGGCGCATTATGGCCAGTTCATAAGGTTTATCGTTACGTCTGTACAAACATGCACTGATGGCTGAATTTCTGTACGGGTAGGAAAAAACTCATCTAACAGTTGGGATTTTTCCACCTGCACAACAAGCAAATCAACCTGGGAACACACACACGTTGTACAGGCACAAGAGGCACACGTCCCGTATTAAAATTAGCCACACGATATGGGATGAGAGCGAGTGTGTTGAGAGATGACCATGAAAGGGAGCAATCGTTCCCTGCCTACAGCTGCAGTCGTGTGATAATCATGTCGTGTCACTAAACTCCATTGTATCCTAACGACTCCCAAATTCTAGCGTAGAGATACCCAACATTTCATATCAATGTTGATATTTTGTTTACGCAATAGAAACAAAAGAAACATTGTGTTTCGTTGATTTGTAAATCTCCGATGTTCAGCGGTTACGTAGCTTCGACGAACTCCGAAGCTAAATTTCGGCGCATCTTATCTAAAGTGACGATCGAAAATGAAGACATACAGATAGAAAATTTTGACAACAGCCCATGGAAATATCTCTCATATAGGATACAAGGGCTTCTCCGCACACGAGTGTCTCTCCCTGGTCATTAAGTTATACCCCAAAATATAAAATTTTCACTTCGGAGTTCATCAAAGTTTTCTAACCACCGAGTTCATCAGATAATAAAACGAACCGTCGCCATTATGGGGACAGATTTGCAGTACCTACAACAAATAAAAAGACGTGTAGCTTTCATTTTGCGAAATGCCCGATTTCATTATAACATTTTCGGGCCGTCATGCCAGTCCGCAAGCCAACTCTCACACACTGGAAAGCATGACGTGAAAATGTGCTGATACATCAGCATCACCCCAACATGGCTGCACAGCTCTAAGAAACATCCATGATGCGCAACCTTCAGGGTCCCCCCGGGATAAGTCATACGCAGAAATCCTGGCCACCGAGGTGAGCAATAGTGGCAAAACCATCAAAGGTCAAGCTCTAACATGCACCGCGATAAAATTGCACAGTTCCCTCCAAACTTCAATCCCTCACAGTGACCTAAACCCATCGCTGACTTCCCAACGCAGTCAAGAAAATATACCGACAATCTCATCAAGCCACGTCAACGCCCAAGCGAGCTCAATCGACATAATTCAAAATCAGACGAATGGCAACCACGATAACAATACTGCCCAATCTGTAGCAGCTTCACTAAACGGCGATACCAGACAAGAAACCCGCACTCAGAGAAACTCTATAAAGTACGGCATAGCAATAAACTCCAAGCTACGAGCTTTCAGGACTCAAGACACTATCAGAAACAGTACAACCAGCCTTTTCGTATCTCGACTGGATCCATGCACAACCCCTGAACTAGTCAAACAGGTTATATATGAAGAGCTGAATCTACGGCCAACTGTACATAAACTACAAACTAGGAGTCAACAATATGCTGCATTCAAAATTGACTGTAGCCGACAGCAAGTAGACCTGATAGGAAGCGTCGCCATTTGGCCTGTCGGAACGAGGATCAGGCCATTTGTTCACTATCAATCAACCTCGAAACCTAAAGCGACTACTCAGATCCGACAAAAGTACTCCCACCGAAGTCCCAGCTGACTTGGCGAGTATAATTGCCTGCCAGAAAGGATGCTAGCACCAGAATCTTCCCACACCAACATACTGGAACAAACTCCGCCCAAGATTGGTAATACCATCTGCCAACGCGAGAGAACCCGAGGTCGCCTCATCCCTGTCCTGATCTCTCATTATCGAGAGCCTCTACTTGTTCACAGCCGGGAAGCAAGGCTCCCTCCTGTGAGGATAAGCATTACAACCTCTCCTACCATTCGCGTAATGTTCCAGAATACCAGGTCCTTAAGAAATAAACTTAATACACTGGAAGAGATTCTACTCTCAAACTCACTAGACATATTGTGCCTCGCTGAAACGTGGTTAGAGGCGAACCAGACAGATATCAGCTACTCCATTCCTGCAGGCTTTCATGTACTGGCTGCCTCTCGCGATAACCGCAGAGGGGGTGGAGTTGCTATAATTTTCAATACGACAAAGTTCTCCATCATACACTCTGTCTCAAACATCTCTCAAGACGTGGAAGCCTTAATGATAACTCTGGAACATCAAGGTACCACTATAGACGTCGCATCCCTGTACCTCCCTCCAACGCCAACTATGATGGCCATTGATGCAGCCACTAACTGGTTAATAAATAATCTCCACCCAGCAGCCACTCACATCGTATGTGGGGACTTCAATCTTCCGCCATCTACCCAACACCTCAAAGGTCGTCTCACAGAATCTCTCCAATCAATCCAAATATTCCAAGTTAACTACCAGCCAACGAGAGACCGAAACCTACTGGACATAGTCTATTCCTCGGCAACATGCCAAGTCGAAGAAACCACAGCCGACATGTTTCAATCAGACCACCAACCAATCATATTTACAGCTCTTCTACCAAAAAAATATTTCAATACCCCCAAAACCAAATCTGTGAAAAAGGTCACCGCCCCAAAATTTCTGAATCCAGCACTCTGCATTGAAGCCGCATCCACAGTCCCATGGAACATCTTAGATGAATGTGAACTGAGCCTCGCAATCGATTTAATGACCAAATGGATCAATACCATAGCCCTTCACACCGCTACCAAGACAGTCACCATTACTCCGCGCTCCAGAGCATGGTGGACTCCCCAGCTCAACCAAAGTTTCCACTACAAACAATTACTACACGCCAAGTGGAAAGCTTCCGGCGATGTCCAGGACCGCATTTCATTCTCCAAAGCCAGGGCCGAATTCAACAGAAACAAATCAGCTTCAATTAAAAAGCACCTCGAAAGAACCCTAAAAAGGGGGAAACCATTCTACAAAACAAAGGCTAGTTCTTCCAGTAACATCGACCCAATTGACTGGCTCAACTACGTCGCCAGATTTTCTAATCAACCTCCAGCTCTACCTAATCGGCCACTCCTCAACCGCTCTCATCTCACTGATAGTCTCGCTACGATCCGAATTTCCAAGCAACAACTGATGCAGGCCATTAATACTCTCCCTCTCACAACAACCACCGGTGACGATGGCATCTCCCAGTTCATAATCAAATGTTTAAGTGTCTTCATCATCGACTCACTCCTCAACCTATACAACAGATGCCTCGAAGTTCATTTCTTTCCACCCCAGTGGAACAGGTACTCTGTCTGGCCCCTTCCTAATCACCAACAATCGACGCTCCCAAGCCAACATAGGCCCATCGCTTGCGCCTCTGTATTGCTAAAAATTCTGGAGAAAGCATTGCTACCGTCTGTCACCCATCAAATTCTCCGTGACAGTCCTCAGCAAATACACTATGGGATATCAGGAAGGTCAACTATAACTAACCTTGTAACAACCACTCTGCACATCTTAGATGCCTTCGAACAAAGACAGGAATTGTCAGTTATATATCTTGACATCCATTCCGCTTTTGATGCCATCTATATACCTAATCTCCTACGTCTCTTAGAAAACTACTTCAATTTTCGCGGCGATGTTCTCTGGTTCCTAGAATCTCTCCTATCGAAGAGGACCCTTGTTCTAAAGATCGGAACAAAGACCTTCACGCGCCACATAACTGCCGGTGTACCTCAAGGGGGGGTCCTGTCTGGCATTCTCTTCTCAGCAATCATGGTGCCATTTGTGACCAATAAGTGCAATTGGATCACATATGCTGATGATGTCAAGCTCCTTACCAAAATATCGCCATCCAACTCGGCAGCCGAAATCACTCAGCAAATCACTAGCAAACTGCAGGACATGGCTGACTACCTCAATACCTTCAACCTCCAAATCAACCCCCTAAAATCAGCACAAATAACTTACTCTCTAAAGGGCAGCCCAACAACGTTGGAGCCTGTGCTTAACGGCTCCTCAGTTCCAAGTGTTCAAACACACAAAGATCTGGGGTTCGTCTTCGACTCCAAACTATCTTTCAACGATCACATAAACCTCATACAGTCGAGGCTGAACTCACTACGCTGGGTCGCCAAACAACAGCTGCTCCACACCACCGACCCACAACTGGTAAAAAGATACATCGTATCAATCCTTTACCCGACAATACTGTATGCTTCAGAGATATGGGCCTCGGCCGCCGAATCCAACATCAAAAGAATATTCTCTGCCGAATTCTGGCTTCTAAAATGGGCCAACAGCAAACTCCACCTTCCCCCAGCTCTCAGATCAACGCAGTTAGCAGAAGCTCTTCAACTACGCAGGCTCCGGTCCTACATCGCAGAAAGAAGGCTGCTGTTTACCATCAAGATGGCCACCGGTAAAATTACAGAGCCGAACTTCTGGGATCATTGCTCTTGGCGCATTCCTCCCCCTTATATCCGGTCTTCAGCACAGCTGCTAGCAAACCGTAACCGGCTAGTACTAACCGACAGATTCCTGCCAAAGCAAATGCCGCCCTCACTGCAAGCCATCGACGGGGACCTCCAAGAAGTGGTCAATAATAAAAAATACAGGAAGGGTATCCTCGTCGAACTGAAAATGTAAAACTGTGCTTTGTTAATAATCTGATTTATCTTTTTTTTCTCATGTGTATCTCTTTTGTAAATATGTTTTGTTAACCCCTGGCACTACCATGCCGTGACGGGACTAATTGTATGTCTATCATTGCTGCAATTAAAGATTCTATTCTATTCTATTCTAATTCAACTGACATGATTTAGATTCTTTCAGTGGCATCTCACTAGACTAAATAAGGATGCTGTTACCTAGGGAAAGATGTACATGTCCTGATTTCATGGCCCCATACTGTGTCATTCCTTTTAATATTCTAAGTTTTTAATTTCGCCATGTATCCAGAATCCACGTATCCTTCAACTTCTCGAATATCCACTAGCAATTCCTTAAATGCCGAGCTCCAAGTAATTCTCCAGTGGGGCAAAGATAACTTAGTTGATTTCAGTCAATCCTAAAACTCAATCCTGTCTTACATCTCGCAAAAAGGATTCTTCTGCTCCTTTGCTTATCTTCGATAACGCTCTGATTTCTAAGCAAGATCATAATATATATCTACTGGGGATTACCCTGACTTCTAATCCGCCTTGGCATAAGCACATTACAAATATTGCTTTCTCTGCATCTAAAAAACTGGGTTTTCGCTTTCGCTCTCGGTTTACTTTTCTTCCAAACAGCTCTTCATTCTGTAGATATCACAAATCCACTCCACCATGGAATATTTTTCTCACATCTGGAGGGGAGCCCCTCAAACCTCCCTCAGGCTTCTAGATTCCATTCAAAAGAGAACAATTAGGTTAATTAATGACTCGTCTCTAACAGAGTCTCTCCACTCTGTCTCATAGACGTTCTGAGACTTAGTTGTCCTTGAATAGCCAATTTCCCAACAAATACCTTTCTTTTTTTATAAAAGCAATTAACGAAAGTATGGGTTAAATATTTCAAGGAAGCATTGTTCATTTCAGAGGTCGATGAAAACCTGTAGCGTGATAACCTTGCGGGTTTATCGTCAATTATTTGAAAAAAAAATTTGCAACCTTACTGAGCACAATTTTCCAACACTATTTAACATACGGTGTCTTGTTTATGATATTCACGAATTTGCAAGTAGCAGAAGGATGTCATTGGCCTTCTGCGTGAAACCACATTCGGAATACTGTGTTCAGGCATGGAGACCACATATAAAATAAGACAGAATGAACCATCACTAGAAAGAGCTCCTAGAGAGGGGTTCAAAGAAGAAAGACTAGATTGGTGTAAGGCGCTAATCGATGTCTATATAAAGCTTAGAAAGTGCAGATTGCAATAGTTGGCCACAGGACATTTTGGGGAAGGGACCTAATTGAAGTTTCTAAGACCCTGAGGAGGATCGGTAAAATGAACGAAGGAGATAGGTATATTTTCACTGTTAGGAGAGACAAGAATGAGTGGGCAAAAAGACGTAGAAAGATGAAATAGCAGGCACGTAAAGAAGGTTTGATCTCAAGACGTTTACCTTTGGGCAGTGTGTTGTAGTTCACTGGAATATATTAGCTGCCAAGGTGGTCAAGGCAAAAAAATTTGGTTAAGGTCAAAGTGGAATTGTATGGTCATTTCTGGCGACGGGAAAAATATGATTTTTGTTTTGGCAAATGCAAAAAAAAAAAAAAAATCGCTTCCATGTATCGTTTAATCTTAATATTAATATTAATACTGTGCTTAATATCGACACAAAATATCGGGAAGAACCGACATAATCTCAGAAGTGTACGAAATACTACGCAGGAATAAGAAATGTAGTTCCAAACCACTGCCATGATGCTGAAAACAAAAATCTTTTTAAAGATCTTTTCATAACTCAGGAGAACTAGCCAAGGCGAAAGGTTGAAATAAATAAATATCGTTAAAAAATAAATTTACTGTTTACATTCCGGAACAGCCGGAAAACACAAATTTAGAAAAGTTTTTATAACAGAGAGAGAGAGAGAGAGAGAGATCAACTTATTGCATGACATGAAGAGGATTACAAGCAGTATGCATAACTCTGTACTTGAAATTAACCACTTAACTATATATAGTTGTGCTCTTAATACGAAAATCGTTATTACGATTGTCGAGTTTTAGGCACATCGGCGACTTAGACCAATAAAACTGCGCCATTGTGTGTGTGTGTTTAGCACGTTGGTGTATTTAGCAACGTACTAAATCTGAATTTTTAATTTGACTACTTTGCTACGGCCAGCTGATTGACACAAACCACAAATGACACTCAGCAGAACATGCAATTGATTTTATAAAGTCACCAACAGTACTGTGCCCTTGCTGGTTACAGAGTGAATATAATTATCGTTCTCCCACACCCCGTGAAGAAGGACTGAGTTCGAATCCCGTTAAGGACGCGAAGGATTTTTATGTGCTTTTTTTTTTTTAACGATGTGGCTGAGTTGGTCGATCTCGGGCAACAGTTTATTGGTTTATCTTCCGGAAACTCGGTTTTTTGTTTTGTTTTTTTTTTTTGTTCAGCAAATAAGCAGAACCGACCACAGAATATAAGCAATTTAAGACACAATATATAATGCCTCATAGCATTAGTTGCTTTGGCACTTACCACATAACTTTAATAGTACTGAATCACTTATTCTCTGTCAGCATTAACAACAAGCACTAGGGAAAAAATTCTGTCAAAGCTGCATTGGTCACTGTCCATCGTCAGAACACCAGTATGAAAATTATTGAACTACTCTGTGGCTTCTGTTGCTATTATGAATCTGCTTCAAGGGAATTTAGCGAACAGCAGTACAGGAACATTTCGGAAGTCTTCTCTGTAAAAACGCTAGGCCATGTCGAGAAGTACTCCTACTCGCCCATAGGTTATTCGGAAAATGCGAAGTTTCAAGAAGAAATAGTTTTAGAATATTCAAAACTGGCAAGGTTTTAATATTCTACAATTAGAGTCCCCATTCTAAGCTATGTGAAAGCACACTAGCTAGGTAATGTACCTTTCACGTGAATGATGGAAGGATGAGAAATACAAAATTTTAGGTTTACCAGAAATTTTCGAAATAATTGAAAATACATTGACAAAATAACTTTACCTCCTACAATTTATATTGTAGAATGTAAAATTATTTATAAAAAAACGTTGTATATGCGTGAAACTTTTATAACGAATGTTTCTCTGGTCTTTGCAAAATGCTTTTTTTTGTTTGGTTGTGTGTTTTGTTATCCATAAAATTCTTTCAGACAAAGCTTTTTTCAGCTTTTTTTTCAGCAAAAGCTCCTGATGAATACCATCGGAATGAAAATGCAAACTTAATGTATGTACTGTATAGTAAATCTTCTTCTTATAAGTCAGTGATAATCCCGGCTACTTACAAACATCAACGCTTATTCCTTTCCTAAAAACACTCTCTTTTTCTTCAGTAAGACGATATATACGGCGCAATTAAGAGAGAAATGTGAGCTAAACAAATGAGAAATTAATTAAATTTATTTTAATCGTTTAAAGGAGAATATCCAAAGGTGACAATTAAGCTGACGTAGCTAAACTGTCCTTTTTAATTGCCTTCCGTTCTGTGTGTAATTACTAAAACCGATTCGTAGGGAAGCATTTTATCTATTTTTAAATCGATACTTTTCGTTTGTTATCACAGTTGTCAATACTCTCTGTGCTGCAAACCAGCAAACGTGAATTTCATTTAATTTATCGCTGTTCAATGCTCTAATTATCTAAAGGGACATGTATAAATAATTTTACAGTAACTGGATCGGTCCGATTAGAAACGTAACAAATATTAAAATTTGATAATTTGAAGGAATGCGTTCAGCTGATATAAAAATTCGATATATCGGAAGTCATTCGGATACTTCAACAAACAACGGTATCTAATCATTGGGCACAAAGTAACTGAGTTACCACAGCCAAAGACGAAAAATGAAAGTCTTTTTCTGGTTTTGTTTCTTCAATCCCGTTTTTCAAAATAACGGTTCAATTTGTGGCATGCAGCACGATCCTTACTGGAATACCACTAATTTCAAAATTATTTTTAAATCTAAGAACAATTTATCGGTAACTCATTAGACTGTGTCTTAGATCGTTAAAATTATTAATTAGTAAGCTTTGAGTCCATTTCCCTCAACATGAATTGTTGAGGAGGCTTCCATCCTGCAGTGGGTTGATAATGGCTGCAGTTTACCTTTTTTTTTCTTTAAGCTTGGAGTAACGCTTGTTATTGCCGGCGAATCTCAGGGATTATTTCCGAATATATGAGAACACGGAGGATACCAATCACTCCATTAAAACACGTGACAACTTACTAACTGTTCAACAATATCTGTTGAGTGCGACTGATCGCTATAATATTACAGTAGTAATAAGGTGCTATTTCATCCTCTTCTGGCTACGTTCTTATATCACCAATTAACATCCTTTTCGCCACTGATATACAACACATTTTAACACTCTTTATCTTTAATTCCATCTAAATAACTAAAATCATCATCACAGTTTAATAGCTTTCCCATTCACTTACTGTTGTACTCTGCTTTACTTCATACTAACTTGAAGACCAGTTCTAAAGAGCACTTTTCATGTTCTAATTTTTAATACAGAGCACTGTCTCTCCTCCTCTCATCAAATCACGAAAACCAACACTTTCAACTATTTCTTTGATTAACACGTTCAAAGCTAATTATTATCCCCTACCCCCATAGGTTTTATGGGGGCTATGGTATCTGGATGTAAGAAAAGCCACTTCATACTGCCATCGCAGCTTGATAAAATTTTATCAAAGGATGTGCAGGGATATCATCTAAATAAAAATGTCAATATTTTCATTTGCATTTAATCTTTCCTTTCCTTTTGAATTATTTTATTTCTTTTACATAGTGATTACGAAAGCATATAACACCCAACACATCTCTGGTGTTTCTCGATAAAGACATTCTGAAAAGCAGTTTAATGAGAAAAAGAGAATATTCTTCTCTGGAATATTACTTGAAAGTCCAATCGTTAAAGAAAAATGGATCACAAGAATATTTAATACTCAAATGTCGAAATTGACTACTCTATTAAATACCAAAGGAGGTTAGGCAGGCGAAGGCAGATTACGAGAAATCTTTGGCAAAAGATGCTAAGAAAAACAGCAAGGAATTCTTTACTTATATAAACTCTAAAATGAAGTGGATGAATCTGATTGGTGCACTGGATATCGATGGTTCGGCTGTTGATGATCCTGCTCAGATATCAAACAAACTGAATGAGTATTTTGCATCTACATTCACACATGAGGAGTTATTAAGGTTTGAAAATGGCAGAAGATTATCAAATTGTAGCAGGGTGCTTAATGATCTGGTAATAACTGACAGCAAAGTGGAGGAGAAATTGTTGAAGTTAAACATAAGAAATGCACCTGGGGTGGATGGGATCTATCCAGTTATATTAAAGGAGGCAGCAAAGCAACTAAGCAAACCCTTAGCCATAATTATAAGAGCATCCTTGGACTCAGGGGAGGTCCCCACGGACTGGAGATGTGCAAATGTACCCCCAATTCACAAAGGGGGATCGAAGGGTGACACGAGTAATTACAGACCAGTTAGTTTAACTTCTGTTCCGGGTAAAATAATGGAGTTGCTGGTTAAAGATGCATTGCAGGATCATCTAGACAAGACTGCAGCAATAATTCAGACACAGCATGGGTTGTTAAGGGAAAGTCTTGTCCGCAAATTTGATAGGATATTATGATGTGGTTACAAAGGAACTGGATGTAAAAAATAATTTTGATATTATATATATTTGGATTTCAGGAAAGCTTTTGACATGTTGCGCATGGAAGACTATTGTACAAATTGGAGCAGAATGGTATTAAGGGTAGGTTGCTACAATGGATAAAAGGATGGTTGAGTGGGAGAAGACAGAGGGTGGTAATTAATGGGTTCTCCACTCCAGTGGGAGCACCCATTAATTACCACCCTCTAATGTTATTAGTGGAGTCCCACTGGAGTGGAGTAATGTTATTAGTGGAGTCCCACAGGGTTCGGTTTTGGGTCCACTGTTGTTTTGTATATTTATCAATGACATTGAGGAAGGTATATCAGGCTTAGTGTTGAAGTTTGCAGATGATATAAAGGTTGACAGGGTTGTTAATGACAGTAATGGCAGTGTGCTACTGCAACAGGATCTAGATAATTTGGGCAAATGGGACAAGTGGCAACTGAAATTTAACCTTGACAAATGCAAAGTACTGCATTTGGGTAGAAGTAACCCCAGAGAGTACCAACTGTGTGGTACTACACTTAAGGTGGTAGAAAATGAAGAAGCCCTGGGAGTAATTGTGCAGTCAGATATGAAGTTTTCTGAGCAATGCAGACAGGCTGCCAGGGCAGGTCATGGGGTTTTGTCAATGATATATGGGAATTTTGCTAGCAGGGAGAAGGAGGTGATTGTCCCTCTGTATAAGGCAATGATTAGGCCGCGCCTCGAGTACTGTGTACAGGTCTGGAGGCCTCATTTTAGGAAGGATGTAGATTTGGACTCCTCTTTACCGCCATGATGATCCCGTTCTGCAACGGTAGGGATGATATATGCACTTATGCAGACGATATTAAGATCCTAACATCCATCTAACCGTCCATGAACAATAGGGCATTGTGTGAGCAGATTAATTATAAGCTTCTGAACTTATTCGTGTACTTAGACAAATTTGGCTTGGCCCTAAATCCGCAGAAGACTGCAATCATGGTGTACTCGCTCAAAAAATCGCCTCGTACACCCGAAACTTAATGGCAAACCTATCCCAGTTGTTGAGACGCATAGAGATCTCGGAGTAACATTTGATACGAAACTTACGTTCAAGTCTCATATTGACCTGATTGTAAAGAAAATGAACTACTTACGTTGGGCGACAAAACAGCACCTCTTGCTCGTGAAACAGACTGCAACAACCGCACGATATTTAAGAACCACAGTGTATTCGGCCATTTTTTATGACGCTGAATTGTGGGCGTCAGCCACCCCTATCCACATTAGGAGAATATATGCGAGTGAATTCTGGCTACTGAAGTGGGCAAACCATAAGCACCATCTCCCTCAACAGTTAAGGACCACGCAGCTCTCTGAACAGCTTAAACTGCAGCGTTTACCAGACACCATTGCCTGGAAACGATTAATAACTACAATCAAAATGATGACTAGCACGATATCATCACCATGCTTCTGGCACATCCCGTTATCTGCATTAAGAGGCACAAAATCCTTGAGAATGAAGACCAACAGACTGAAGATGGCCGACAGGTTTATACCCGCCAGTGCGTTAGAATCAATTCAGTGCCTAACACATATCGGAATTGACCTACTAAGGCTCACAGGAGATCCAAAATATAGGAAACAAACCGCAGTGTGGCTCGCTGAGGCTACTGTTGCCTAGTAGCTCTGTGAATTTCTGTCAAGAACTGTATGTACGCAATTGAATAATGTATATCTCGCACAAGTTGATCAGTGGATGTGATGTTAAGATGAACTTTTGTATTACAATTGCCAGGACTCTAGACAGAAATGTAGTGAAGAGTAATGTAGTTTAAATGTCATCTTTTCGTGTATATTTAACCTTTCTTGTATATTTTAGACATTCTTTTATTCGCATTTTATGGTAATCCCCTGACATTTTCTGCCGTGAAGGGAATTTGTCACTTACCAATGTACACCTATATTTTAACTTTGGTAGGACAAATAAAGATTTATTTGTTTGAGCGTGTACAGGGAAGGGCAACAAGATTGGTGAGGGGAATGAAGGGATCCTCTTACCAAGAGAGGCTTAAGTTCTACAAATTGCAGTGGCTGTAGATTAGGCACCTGCGCGGTGATCTGTTTGAGGTGTATAAGGCCTTGAATGGGTTGAGCACGCTGAATTCGGATGGGATCCTTCCACTTGTTCAGATTACGAACCTAAGGGGGCATAAATTCAAATTAAGAAACGACAGATGTAGAACAGATGTGCGGAAATTTGCCTTTAGCCAGCAGGTGGTTAATTGCTGGAACAAACTTCCATCTGTCGTCGTGGAAGTTGATAGGTTAAATAAATTTAAGGAGGAACTGGACAGGCATTTGGAAGGAATGGGGTGATTTTTTTTGTTTTGGCTGATGCTGCATAAGTTCATACACTTGCTTTCTTGCATCACATGCCACTACTACTACTACTACCATCTCGGCCTTCGAATGTGCAATTGCCATATAAGTATATATGATAATATTGCGTGCCACTTCACCCTTTTTTTTTTTTTTTTTGCTAATATGCTTTCCATTCTAATTCCAGCTTCGTCTTCATAACACCTAATTACGGCATGTTATATTTAGATGTTTGTTCATCTGGTGATTTTATTTAACCTCTGCACGAAAGTCTACTTTTGGCGGTTATAACCGCATTTTATGTGACGTGTAATGTACATGGGAACTTAAGACAGTTCTACGAAATCCATCCCTGCATGCATGCATTCTGGCATATCATAATGATTTCATTATTCAATTTCGTGCCAAGAAAACGAATTCAACGAATAAACCTTGTAGTTTAAGAGCAGACCTCAAATGTTTCATGCGTGTATTAATCACACATGAAATTGATATAACTTTCAAAACTCAACAGACGCGTTTTCTCCTTCTTTATGCCAGTTCATTCCCAGACCTCTTCGTAATTTACTAAGGAGACGTAATTCAAGTGTACAAAATAATTCTCTGCCGAAATGTCAGAGCTTTCCTCTAGTTCTGCAACGGTAGTCTAATATAAATGCAGCACTTCTAACTAATGAGATAAAACATAATGCATGTGGGAGGCAATACGACGATAAACATGACAGTGCTAATTGTTAGAGTAGTGATACAGCAAAGATTTAAAAATGTACTGATTTTCCGCTGTTATAAACAAAGTTAAAAACTTAGTAGAAACTAAGACTTAATGTAGGGAAAACATCTGACTGTTTCAGCCAGACAGTCATTATCAATTAATATTTTTAGAAAGATAAATATCACTCAAAAAAACGATCTTACTTCGTTACAGAGGCGGATTTAACGGCGGGCGCACCGGGCACGCGCCCTGGGCCCCGACTTCAGAAGGGCCCACACAAAACCCCAACAAATTAGTTGAACCAATATGTTCAACTATTAGTTCAAAACTTTGTGATTATTATTATTCTATTATTAATTATATTATACATACAAAGGGTACTAGGAAAGTTTTGCAATACAGCTTTGTTTATTTAATTTTTTCAAAGTAATTTCCTCTACATTCAATACCTCTCCATCCACCGAAACCAATCTTTAAACCAGTTCTGCCAAGTTTCACTAGGGAGTAAAGCACACTCGTTGTCCCAAGCCCGTAGAAGGTCCTCATCACTGGAAAACCGCCTCCCTTTTAGCTTCATTTTCACATGCGGGAACAGTGCAAAGTCGCAGGGAGCAAGGTCTGGTCTGTAGGGAGGGTGCTCGAGAAGTTTCAGTCCTGTCGTGGTCAAATATTCGGTGCAGGCTTTGGCGCGATTAGCTGGAGCATTATCGTGATGGAGGTACCAGGTGTCCATTCCTGACTTTGGCCGCAGGTTCTTCATAGATCCAATGACTTTAGGCAGGCATTGTTCAGTATACCACTTAGCTGTGACTGTCTTCTGCGTGTCCAAAACGACACGTTCCACAATTCCACTCGATTTGAAAAATACAGCTATCATTTTCTTCTTTACAGATCGGGATTTTCTGACAATTACGGGTGTGTCGTCATCATCAAAGACCCAAACTTTGTTTTGAGCGTTGGTCGGCAGATCGTAATAGTACAGCCAAGTCTCGTCACCTGTCACGATGTTGTTCACATACCGAGATTATCCCTTATCAAACTTTTTTAACATCTCCCGGCACCAAGTCACACGTCGTGTCATCTGCTCATCAGTCAATTGATGCGGCACCCAGAGAGAACAAAGTTTCTTCACGTGCAAATGATCTTGCAGAATCGAACGAATTGCTGGTGCATTTAGGCCCAAAGTATCCTCTATCTGTTGGTAGGTCACTCGCCTGTTTTCGTCAAGCATTTTCCTCACAGCAGTAACGTTTTCCTCCGTAACTGATGTTCGTGGCCTTCCCGGCCTCTCAGAATCCTCCAGAGTGAAATTTCCCCTTTGGAATTCTCTATACCACCTGAATATCGTTGTACGATGTGGACAATCATCATCATAAACTATGGACCCCAGTACTCCAGGCCCATTTGTCACTAGAGTCATTTCTTCTAAGCACTGGTCTATGGTTAAACCACGCACGAAATTATACCGCAAAACTGTCCTTATCTCATTTCGTGACCACGATGCCATCGCAAGCACTTTACACTCTCACTACTAATGAATAACTGAGCCCATCGACTTGGCGCGGCGGCTACTATGCACGTATGAACATGTCTCAACATGCAGCAACAAGCAGCTTCCTGTGATTCATTGTTGCGTCATATTGCAAAACTTTCCTAGTACCCTTTGTATATTATATTCAAATTTTATTGGAAATAAAACATTAATAGTACATAATATTTTTTATTTATTTTAAAAAATGGTTAACATGTATTTTTATTTTCCCTGTCTCTCTTTTTTTTAAGGGGCCCAATATTTTCTTCTGCGCCCGGGGCCTCAACCGATCTTAATCCGCTACTGCTTCGTTATAAAAGAAAATCCCTTAAACCCACCTATACGACTATTACTACAGGTAGACGCGCGCTGCTTTAAAAGTTCACTGTATCTCTTTCAACCAAAGACTGGTTATTGTGAGAATCAATTTAAGCAAATAAAAGTGTCTTTATATGATAAATATTTTGTCTCTACAGAGCTCACCTTCGTCTTTGAATCGTGTTGGATTTCTCTCCCCCATACCACAAAAATTAAAATCAAACTCAAAGCAGTTTGATTTCAAGCTACCAGAACAGCTCATGGGGTTCTGTCAAAAATATAGAGGAACTTATCCAGCAAGAACAAGAGGTGATTATCTCACTGTATAAAGCAACAGTGAGGCTACATCCGAAATACTGCATAGAAGTTTGAAAGTCTCATTTTAGAATGACACAGATCTGTGTAAAGGATGCAAAGAAAAGGAACAAAAAAGATATTCTTACCACAAAAGATTGGGTTTCTGTACATTGCAGTCTGGAAACTAGGTATCCAACTGATGACCTAAGAGATGTGTTTAAGGCTTTTAAAAGGGTTTTCCACTAAATTTCGATGGCCTCTTTATTCTTTCTCAGATCACACACACACACACACACACACACACACACACACACACACACACACACACACACACACGCACGCACGCACGCACGCACGCGCGAATATACAAGGTTTCACAATTCAGTTCCAGGATTTATTAAAGAAAATAAAACGTTAAAATGAAGAAAAGCTTTTAATATTTTTGAAATTAATCGCTTTGCGCACAAATATGTACTTGCGAGATCGCCAGAAGAGCTGCTGAAAAAAATTTTAAGCTCGTTTGAACTGACCGCCACCAATTCCTTTGTCACATTTCTTTTATGTCCTCTGTACCGTCAAATACTCGTCATTTTAGAGTGGATTTCATTCTAAGGAACAAAAAACAGTCCAGGAATCAGAAAAATAGGGGGAGGGAAATAGCTTCATAATCCCGTGCTTTGCCAAAAGCTTATTGACCGTGTCAGCTCAGAATGCTGCCTAGCATTGTCATGCGACAGGAACCAGTTCTCCTTTTTCTCAAAAATATGGCATTACTTGGCGAATTCTTTTACCCAAACTACCCACACAAAATTTGTGCATAATTACGTTTTATCTGCCTTTCCTGATAAAACAAATTCCTTATAAATCATTCCTTTGTTATCGAAATAAGTAAACAAGAGCACTTTGTTTTTTAATTACTGACAACGAAAATTATTGTCTCATTGAGCATGATCGCCGTTCCATGCTTTGTCTCTTTGTTTGTATATCGTATTCGAAATGCCATAATCCATCTCTATTACTATCGTATAGAGCAAGAGGGATTATAGACAGCGCTCATCACCACCATCCAGATCCTCATCCAGATCACCATCCAGATCCTCACACCGGATGGTGTGAGGATCTGGATGGTGACGAGCACTGATAGTGAAAAAACCCACCAACAAGACAGAGCATCGTTACCATACAGTTCTTTTATCGATTCGTAGGCTTCAGTCGAACCTTATCCCAATGATGCGACTTGGTCAACACAGCAGCTCTAACACGACTGCGTGTGAACTTACGATACGCAAATAATCTTTTAGAGTGAAGCAGTCGCATAGGTCAGCTGGCACGGTGCGCGTTTGCATCATGGTCCTAATACCAGAATCTGAGAAAATCTGCCTTCAGCCAAAGAGCAACTGATTGTTCCACGTAGTGTTTTCGGAAAGAGGCAGGTCGAATAAATTTAATGAAAGTTGACAAATTGGAATGAATGGACAAATGAAGTGGATAAATGTAAATAGTTATTTATTTATTTATTGCCGATGCTGTATAAGTTTGCTTCCTTACATCGTTTTATCAATACTAATAATAAAAGTACAGTATTTGCAACCCACCCTAACTCATATGCAAGTGTTTACACTGCAGATGTTGTGAACGTTGTGTGCTTTTGTTAAAATTCCTGTTATGGCTATCTTTATGTTTGTATTAATAAGCTTCCACGCTATTAAAAAAGCCCTTCCAACTAATTCCAAACAGATGTTGGTTGGGATTATTTAAAAAAAAAATCACCAAACAACTCAAGCCTGGAGACGTGTGTAAACTGCGTGTATTCTATGAGTGGGTTGCGTGTTCGAGATGAAAAACAGGCAAAAATCGAAACAGTTTCCTATACTGACAGAAGTATTTCTCAAATTTTACCCGCTACGGCAATCGAACCCAGGTCCACTCGATGAGAGAGAGAAAGAAAGAGCAATGATGCTATCAACTGCAATACCGCGAACGGCATAATGAAACCCACACAGCCTTTAAAGCTTTCAGAGAAACTACTATAGTTAAACAACGAAACCTCCTATGGAATAAAATGCTATTTAGTACTGCACTCTCGTGATGCATGGGTTCATTTATAGAGTTGCCTCGAGATGATTTTGATTTCCCGCAATTTTTTTCTAGAATTTATTTTCATACACGCTTTTCTGGTTATGGAACGCTCGCATATTTCGTTTATTCGAATAAGAAAACTTTCTTGCTTCTGCACAAAATGGATCTAAACGCCATCCTAAGTTTCCATGTATTAAACTATAAGGTATCTATAAATTATTTTTCGTTTTTGTGAGTAAAAAAACTGTAACAGAAGCTTTTTACAATTTCACCAGTACACAAATATGAAGAATTAGAAAGATATGGACTGCCCCCAGGCGATGATAAAATTCTTTTTCTATTGAAATAAATTCTAAAACAAAAATTACTTCAGAGAATAATCTATCACAGAATAATTTCTAGCATCTGTCTTTCGAATAATTTCTAACATTGCTTTTTCTGCGTTAAAAAAATAATATATTTTTAAGCGCATTCGCAAGTGCATGAGCCCCTATTTGTCCCTCCATATGCGACAACTTCGGCTCCGAGTAAACGGATTTTTATGAAATTTTATATTTGGTTCTATGAAAAAGGTTTGTCAAGCAATCCCAAATTTCATTAAAACCGTACCAATAGAAATTTGTCTTTTATTTTTTCATACATATCTCGAATTAAGTATATATATAAACAAAACTATGTTTCGGATTAGGACATTAAACAAATAAAATTTTAGGAAGCCTCAGAAAGCCTCAAACTAAGTCAAATTCAAATTATGACATTACTGAATGCGACTGCATCATTATAATCATTACTGTATCAGCAGACACTTCTCTAATGCGGAAGTGTTACTTATTCGAAATATAAGCGGAAGGCAACTCGTTGTGAATAATTTCAAAATATGAGACGTTATAATAAATATGCCTAACGCATAAACTTCGCTTTGTCTTAAAATTCAACTACGTAATAATGATGGATCTATTTATTGGAACGAGGATGTCTTGAATGTACTGTGAAGTCCATCGTAGCCAGGTCTAGGGATCAAAATGCAGTTATGCGAATAGTACAAAATAATCTATATCTAAAATTATTCGGTTTCTCACCTTGCCTGGTGACTTTTGAAAGTGCCTATTTAGCTAGTGTACATTCCAGCGATTGGAATTTCAATCGTTAAAACGCAAAGTTGGATTGGGAAATAATGCATTCGTTTACTAGTATTCTAGTGAGGCGAGTATTGATTACTAGATCAATACCAAAATTTTAAGTGTTTTATTGGTCCCTGGGAAGGTTTTAGGCTAATTCCGTTGTACCCCCACCACTTCTCTCTGAAAGAAAGAATGCTCTAAATAAGTTGAAAAGTCACATACGATCCTTTTCAAATTTTGAGATCTGAATTACAATATTCTTACACATTTGTCCCTCCATATGGTACACATATGTACCAAATTTCATGTCGATAGGTTAATCCAATTTCCATGAGCATCTTGTCTTTCCTTAAGAAGTACTATACACAAATTCCATCTCGCAGCCCATCATATAAACTTCAGTGATGAAGTTTACGGTAAGTTTAAACACTTCTTGAGTACAGTATAGACGTTTTGACCAGTGATGGGCATAATCCAGAAGTCATAATCGATTATTTCCATTATATTCATATCATTCAGTTCTGACGGTTCATTCAATTATGGAGAATCATTTGATTATTTCATTTGATTATACAAGGGGGTAATCATTTAATTCGTGGACGGCCGCAAGATTTTATGTTTACCGCGCGAACTTTCCATAACTACCGCTACAGGCACTCTCCCTGATCGCTGCTGAGCAAGCTCTGTGTGTGCATGCCAGTACTTGTCGAGCTAGTGTTGCATGAAGAGAGTTATTTTTAGCCACGTGTCACTGATGATCGTTTTGAAGCAAGTATCATGTCGGACATACGGACTGAACAGCAATATGATTCGTTATTGTGTCAGACGGGACTTAAATGCATCGGAAACAGTTAAAGAGATGGTTGAAGCGCATGGTAATGAGTGTCTTGGTAGGGCGACCATATTCGGGTGTGACTGAACTTTCCGGTGTGAAGTGGTTTCTCCATAGGTGCAGAGTTCTGCCACATTCCCCTTATTCATTGGACTTAGCCCCGTGTGATTTCTTCCTGTTTCCACGTTTAAAGAAAGCTCTGAAAGGCAAGCGTTTCGCGTAAGACAATGATGCTCGCAGAGCCACAACGGAAGCACTTCGCAGTCTTTCGAAAAATCGCTTGCAGGAAACATTTAATGCGTGGGTGTGTAAAGTTCAAGGGAGAGTATCTCTAGAATAAGAAATCCACGGAAGATTCAGATGATGACAATTAAGAAAAGATCTTGCACCAGCTGCAGATTAAATGATCACTTCTCGTATCATTCGAATTATATAATCGAATGAACATTCGATTATATAACTTATCTTATAATGATTAGTAGTGTTCTATAATATTATAGAACACTACTAATCATTTAATGCGTGGGTGTGTAAAGTTCAAGGGAGA
The DNA here is from genome assembly GCF_048544385.1 of Mastigoproctus giganteus. Classification (NCBI taxonomy): domain Eukaryota; kingdom Metazoa; phylum Arthropoda; class Arachnida; order Uropygi; family Thelyphonidae; genus Mastigoproctus; species Mastigoproctus giganteus. Next base: position 168,520,715 of record NC_143575.1, on the reverse strand, counting down.
GTATCTCTAGAATAAGAAATCCACGGAAGATTCAGATGATGACAATTAAGAAAAGATCTTGCACCAGCTGCAGATTAAATGATCACTTCTCGTATCATTCGAATTATATAATCGAATGAACATTCGATTATATAACTTATCTTATAATGATTAGTAGTGTTCTATAATATTATAGAACACTACTAATCATTCGATTATTTCGATTATTGAAATCTCTCGATTACTAATCATAGATTATAATAGTTTTAACCCCTGAAATCATTGTTTGATAATCGAACCCTCCTAAAACGTACCGAACCGCATACATTACCTAACTTTCTTATAATTTCACACAAAAAGTAAATTAAAAAAAATGACCTTACAAATATTAAATTTATAAGGTTACTGTATTTGTAAGCAGAAATACCAATTTTCAGTTTATTTACTGTAGGTAAACTAATCCTGACTAACTGCATTGAGGATATCTAAACGAAATGACACCTGGAATAGAAAACCGATTATCTATTATTGTCTGTGTGTGTGCGCGTGTGTGTGTGTGGGAGAGAGAGAGAGAGAGAGAGAGAGAGATTTAGAATGACGGTCTACAACAGGGGTCGGCAACCTTTTTTGAGTGAAGAGCCATTTTTGATCTAATTAAAAAAAAAAAATCCGCAGAGCCGCACCTCAGCTCAAGCTGGGAGGAGGGAGGAGAGTTTTTTAAGAGATGAAATAAAGTGGGAAGGTGTTTTATTAAAAAATATATTTTTTTAAAAATATTATTTATTAATAGAAATACAATAATCTATTCATCTTTAAACATGCTGAAAGACTCGCATTGTTCAGACGGTTTCTTGATATATTTTTAATATAGTTCATGTTCGAAATTATTTTCCGGCAGAAATAAGTCGAATCAAAAACTGAAATAAGTCCAAATTCAAATATTTTCAAATTTATATACGTGTCTATGCATCGAACACAATTTTGTCTTTCATTTTCAACTCATCTATCGCTGTCCATTTGTGTAGAATTGCAAAGGCAGCCTTTTGCCTCTCCAAATCCTCAGTTTCAGTCTTGCACTCCACATGTCCTTGATTTTGAAGTCCTCTAACTCCATTTCAAATTTTGCTTCATATGGGCTAAAAGTTAAAGGGCCGCAGTTACATGTTCATAGAGCCGCAGGTCTCCGACTACTGGTCTAAAATAATCTATGCATGCAATAACTGTCACACAAACATTCTTATCAACCAATAAACGAATGAAAACAAAAATAAATCCTTTCATGATGAAAATAATTCAAAACGTTTTTTTAATCAGATGACTTGGTCTTTGTTCTTTTTTGGTCCAATGGCTCGCATTCTGTAGGGAAGAAAACAGGGGGAGGGAGAGAGAGAAGAGGGGAAATAATACTTGCAGAAGTCAGAATGACACTTGCAAGTTCTATTCTCATGTAGCTCGTATACACATACTTGTTTGTCTCCATTCTACTCAGTCCAGTGCAATCATCCTGGACTCTCCTCTCTATAAACAGACACGCCCGTAAGTAGTTTTTTCTCAATTCACCATGATTTTTCAGTATATGCTACAAGATGCACAGACTATTCCTGATGTTCTCTCTTCTGAAAACTTATATAGCGCTTTAATCAAATTTAGGAAGCAACACTGAAGAAAATGTAAATGGCGCTTGGGAAAATGAAAGGCACATTATGGCCACAGTAGCTAATGTGCCTGTAAATCCATAACAACTTCCGGAGGGTCCGATAAACATTATATTGCCTACGGTGTTGCCTAGAGTTTAGTGGGGTTCGTAACAGTACAAAGCAAAAGATCTTTTCAGAATGACAAGATGATAATTAGCATATGATGCAAAATTCCTTGAAAAACTGGAGTTGGATGTCATTCATCTGAAATGAACTTACTAATTTTAACCTCACTAAAAACTTTCGATGTGGAGAGATCTGGCATCTTTACAGATAACGTTGAACATATGAGAACAGGCTCATCCATCCAGCCCTCTTCTTAAACCTATTCACAGATGTGTACCATAATGTGTACCCCAGCCATAATAATGTGAGTTCAATTCGGGGTTCTACCTGAATTGAACTCACATTATTATGGCTGGCGTTTCCATTATTTTGTCTAATCTTCTTTATTAATTGCAACATTGTGCTAATTAAGCAACCATAAATGTGACAATTTATTTCATTAAAATTATTAGCATACTAACGTATGCTAATAATTTTAAATGATTATTTATCAAATATTGCTATAAATCAGCATTGCTTTGTAATTAAATAAGACAAAATGATTACGGGATATACTAAGAGTGAGTAAAAAAAAAAAAAAAAAAAAAAAAAAAAGGAACAGAGAAGCTTGGGTGGCGTCATTAAAGGATGAAATAGAATTTTCCTGTTCACAATGGGAAAATGTTGCTGTGTAAGGTCAGTAAAAGTCAGCACGTGAACGGAATTGCTAGCAAACACGTGTCTAACTCTCGCTACACCTAGCACATCAGTGGTGGAAGGCGATAAGCACATTCTTTCTCTCCGTAACGCTGAACTTCATGCTCTAATTCTCGCGCAGCTCAGTATTCTCCTAGTGAATGCTTTGTACAGTCTGAACTTGAGAAAGACGTCACAGGTCATCAAAGGATGTGTGACTACATTACTTGAAGATTCGAATCAAGGTGTGTGATTCACGCTTTCAAGCAATGTGTTTATTGGTCGAAAAGATTTATAACCCTTTAGAATTTTTATTAACAGTTGGCGCATTTTCCCTCGCTAATAGAAATCTCAAGATAGCAGTTACCGCACTAACGTCAGGTGAAAATGATTAGTCTTTTCCCTGGGGAGAATTGATACTGAAATGTGAAATCATTTTCTAAAACCCTAATAATTCAGTATTACAGGAAGCTATCCAATAAATATACATACGTACGTTGCAGAAAGTGCATGTTACCTTTAACAAGGCAGTGATATAAATACAACCGATAGCTTATAACACTAAACAATTGAAAACATTATTAGGATTTACTATTAATATTATTAATACTAACGGGGTGAGTCAGTAAGTAAATCACAAAGCAAGAACGAAACCCACCCAAAATCGCTAAAACACTTGCCCCATCCCTTTACCAAATTCTTTAAACCCGGTGTGCGAAAAGACGTCAGTTGCTGTCGTTTTCGATTTCGACAGCCACATTGTCAGAAAAAACTTGCCACCAAGCTGATATTTAAGTAGATCAAAAAGAAATCACCACGAGGTGAGGTCAGATCTATAGCGAGGATGATCGAGAAGTTCCACCCTAAATCATTAACGGTTTCTCGGCGTGTAGCAGTAGTCTTACTCATGTTCTCGATAGCCCAGACCGTTTTCCACCAAAGTTCTTTCAGAAGTGTGCGATACAATGCCGTACTTATGGTATTTCCAGGCTTTTGCATTTTCACAAGAACACCATGCCAATCAAAGAAAACAGTCACCACCACCATTCATTCAGGATGAACCGAGATGCCGAACCCACAATTCATCCTACGATTTCAATTCCATTTTTTGATGATGCGATGATTTAAAATATACAAGCCACTGACTTTTTTTTTTATTTCAAGGAGCAAATTTCCAGAATGTAATAAAGCGCTGGGACAAGATGGTATTACCTTGAAATTACGGATGCTATGTTCTTCAGGTCATTTTCCTACTTTTTTTTTCCCCCTTTCCTTGTGACTTATACTGACTCTTCCTTTTATACGGACATCGATGAGTTTGGTGAAAATGAACACAACACTCTCAGTGCATTAAGAAATGAAATCTACTTAATGAAAAATCATAAGAGCACATTAAGTCCAACCATAATTTAAAGGAGACCACAGCAGTGGAACCGCCAACATCCAAGTCGCACAGTAACATTTGAAGGTTTTAAGTCACATGGAAAAACGTTAAGGGCCATTCATAATTAATAATATTTTAAGGCAAAAATCCTCAAACCATGATATTAATTAGAGCATTTGCATCATTATTACATAGTTGAATTTTTCAGACAGAGGTTTGTACATTGGCATCATTATTGTAACATCTCATATTGTGAAATCCTTCACAATGATTATTCAACTAAAATTATATCGTAGTTATTATAAAATTCTATTTTTATTTTATTATTTTTGTAGTTGTAAACACATTATTGCTCTATTTCAATTTTTTTATTAATTAATTATTTCATTATTAATTATTTTTATTAATCTAATTAATTTTAACTAAATTATCAGATATTTATAATTTATTATTAATTATAATAACTATAATTAATTATATAAATAATAACTGATTAATTATATAATTATAATAAAAGCAATACACTGAATGCAAGTAAATCCTGGCTTCAGTTGGTACGCTTTATCGGTTGGTTGTTTCTGGGTCTTCTTCGACTAACCGACAACCGTGGTCATAGTACTTCGATTCATAGGGTACTAGATGTGACTTTTCATCATGTGTTATGTAACATGTGTTTACAAGCATGTGTTCACGGCCCGATTCTTATGTTGTGGTTGAAAAACCGGAAATTAACACACGGAGGAAACCGTATTCCCGATCACCCTCGATAAAGCGGCCTGAAGGCACTGCATTCGAACCACAACCTCTTCAAACTATTGCCAAATAGCAAACCCACTATCTGTCAAGGAGGATAATCTGAGTTTGGAGGGAACAAAAAAAAAAGGGAGAATTTCTGAATTAAAAATCGTTCCAAGCAATATTAATTTGGACCAGCTATTGAATGACTACAAAATAAAGCGTATCAGAATGATTATAAAGCAATCAAATCGTGCTAAAGATAATTATTTCACATTGGCTGTAATCAAAACAATATTTTATGACAAATATATTTCTGTTTGAAAAAAAAGCAAAATTAAAATGCGGAAATTAACATGAAATAAAGATTAAAAACTGTGTAAAAATTTTACCGCATATTAGTATTATGCTGAAGTCCAATATTTGTCCACACAAAACTTCCTTATTAAAAGAGAAGGATGAAACACTTTTAACCTACGTGAGATCTTAATATCAGTAGACTTTCAAAATAACGGCACCTTCGGGGATTCAAGGTTTTTGTTTGTTATTTGGTTTTTAGGAGCATTAGCAACTAAGGCCATATTGCTCCGGGGATATGCGGTGGTCATTCCCTGACCTTTCCGCATCCTCCGTATTTGGTGGTCACGGGCTCGAACTCGGGGATTCAAGGTGTCGTTATTTTGATTTGTCCGTTATCTAGAAAGTTTTGTTTTTAATATATTTAATGCAGAAATAATGAGGCTAAATAAGAAATAGAGAGATTAGTAATGCAATTTTATTAACTGCACATAAAAAAAAAACATGTTGACGATCCAATGTTATATTCTCATTAATGCACTCCTGCTTATGCACTGTTCTATTTTCTTTCGTCTCCGCGGTAGCACATTGGTATCGTCACCCTCCACACACCGGGTGGAAAAGGCCCGCGTTCGAATCCTGTCGATGACGCGAGGAACTTTTATGGGATTTTTTTCACTCCGTGGCTGAGTTAGTCAGTCTCAAGCGCAGATAGCAAAGTTTTTTTCCCCAAAAACTGGGGTTTTTCGTCCAGCAAAACAGGCAAATCCACCAGAGAACACACGTAATTTACAGATACAATACACATGGGTATATGAATTAACTTTCCGGGTGACTATAATGCAATAGGTTAAATGTTTAAAATAAATGTAAAACTGCGGTATAATTCGTGATAATAAATGTAAATAAAATAAATAATTAATAAATAATTTTAATAAATAAAATAATTAAAATAAATGTAAAACTGCGGTATAATTCAAATCAGTAATCATGTGACTTGCCGTTTTGTTTTTTGAGGCGCTGCAAGACATCTGCCCTGTATGTAAACATCCGATCTCGATGTGCCGTTAGCTCGAATGTTCCGTTATTTGAGGTGCCGTTACTTCGGCAGTCTACTGTATCTGTTTACTTCCGGTTGGAAATTAAGTACGGTTGAAACTCAAATGAAACTTCTAATTTCCTTCTATAAATATTTGATACGTTCCTACCATTCGTCAATGATACTATCGTTACTACTTCGCCGTTACATAGATCAGTATGGCCAAAGGTTTTGACACTAGTTACGTAAAACCTTTGGCCATACTAATCTGTGTAACTGTGAAACAAAACAACAGAAATCATTAATGAAGTGATAGGAACTACCACGAAACACCTGCTTCATTTCTACAAATTTCCAACTATAAATAAATATATTTAGATCTCACGAGCAAATATATTTGCATTACCTACACTATTCCGCTGAAGAAACTTCTTCCTTCCATATAAGTAATTTGTAATAGGGTTAACCAGCTAATGAGTACTCCTAAAATATAGGCCCATCATGGGTATCACAGTTGATATAAGCACCGCCCTCTCCACACCGGTTGCAAAAGACCTAAGTTCGAATCCAATGATGTGAAGGATTTTTATGGACCTTTTTCACAATATAGCTAGGTTAGTTAGTCTCAGGCGCGGGTAGCATGGTTTTTTCGTCCAGCAAACAGGCAAAACGACCACAGAAAACATGCGATTTATGAACATAATATATATACGGCGCAATATGTCTTCAGTCGCTGATGTGAGTAAAAACCCAACAACAATCTAACAAATAATACCAGGACTACAATACTCGTACATAAAACAGCATTACTACTACTTTACATAATGACTAGAATTATTATCAATACAACAAGAAGCTAGCAAACCGGAAACATTACTGGTCTTCGCACAGAGCTTTTTTTGCACGACTTGTATTTCGGTTATTTTGAATAACCTTCAACACATTTAAGGCCACGAGGTGTCAGTAGTATACAGTATCAATAGACTGCATGCATTCTACAGTTTATCTGGCTACAGAATATACGCAGTTTCTCTGAGTAAAAAATAATCCGAGTTTGCAAGGAGGAAAACCACCATCCTTCACCAGAGATCGATAAACTGGACCACCACTTGAAGTCCTTTAACAGCTCTTACCTCAATCTAAGGGAATAAATCACTTCAGCTAACGCTACATCTTTTTATGTAATATAATCGTCCCTTCTATATCTCTTATGAAAACAGGTTTTATACAAGATTACACTGTTCTGCAAAACATGACAAATGTTCCGATCCGCTGCGAACAACCTTCACCACGCTGGAGGACCACGAGATTGCCTATCGTGTGGCCATCTTATTCCACAGATTTGAGTACCTGAGGATTTGGCTGCGAGGATTATCTTTAAGAGCCAGGCCTGCCTTTTCTACCTTATTACCACTCTCCGTTTCCTAACGTTTCAGATCTGCCATACTGCTATTCAGACCACTGCGCATCAAGACAAATTTCAATCGTCATGCAGTAGTATCTCGTCAGAGATGCCATAATCCACTTTTGAAATCAATGACTTCAATGCGCAAAAGCTATCCTGAAATTCAGCAAACAACAACGATATCATTTCCCCTCTCATGAAACGTCTTTTATTTGCTTTTACTTCCTTGACACCAGAGGGCTCTGAGCAGGAGAAAGTAAATCAATCGTCGCTCTACATTCCAATACAATTTTTATTATTACTATTATTATTATTATTATTATTATTATTTTAAAAAGGGAGTATGATTAGCCCAGTGGTTACAACGCCGGGCCACCCATATCATGGACCCAGGCTCGAATCCCTCCCACCGCAGGGGAAAAAAAAGAATTCGCGTCATTAGACTCCCCCCCAAGGTCGAGGTTAGGGCTGAGGCACACAGTTGCGCCATCTGGTGTCGCTCCCATAAATAGCACCCACCACTGGATGTCAAAGCTAAACAGGTCCACCCCCATAGCTGGATGAAGATGAGTTGTAGAAATATTGAACATACTGCATTGGCGCAGGATGAAGTCACTCGCGTTCAGGCATTAAGCAGAGGGGACGGCTCGAAAAGTCGGGGACAGTCTCCCGCGGACGACAGTAGAGCGAGTGGTGCTGTCTCCTGTATGGCCACCCTCAACTGAAGGACAAGACCATCCAGCCCAACCACCTGGAAGTGCTTCCTGCGCAACTGCGCTAGTGACCACCAAGAGGGAAGAAGCCAAAGCATGAAGTAGACTCAGTTGAGCATCGAAATGAATACGTTCATTTATTACCAAATTAAAGATATGAGTGAATATTACTGATCGATTAAAACATGTGAACTGTTAATTTAAAAATATGTATTACAAGGCAGACTCGATCTTCATCAAGGAATAAATACCATATGCTCCGAGCGCGCGCTTCAAACAGTTCTATAATCAAAGAGATGTAGCGTACAAAACTGAACTATTAATGTCGGTTAATTGCTGTATTTTACCGAAATGTATAAAAGAAGAAACTTGAAACATTTCAATAGTTGTTCTTCAAGTTCATTGATCGCCTACAGTGCAGCCATCTCATGGAGAAAATAGAAACTAAGAAAAACTAAGAAATGTCCAAAATTCCAAAAAATTAACCTTTGAACAACAGGGATTTCATTAAAAAAAAAAAAAAAAAAAATCATATACTGTATTTAAATAGAAGGGGATTCAGCTGTTTTTGCCAGCATTCGAGTGTTTAAAATTTATAGTAAATTTTCAATATTTCTTAAATATATTAATTAATAAAAGGAATACAATAATTACATGAAATATCAACTCTAAGATCTGAAAGGTGAGTAAATATATAAAGACATAGAATTTATATTTGTTGCTCATCCAAAAACTAAATAATTTTCCACTGTATGTACTGCTGATTGGATTGAATAATATCAGATGGACGTTAAGGCAACTGTAGCCTTGAAAGTTTAGTATATATACTGAGTGATCACTTTATTAGGTACACCTACAACTTTCATGGAATGGAGTACTCTTTCAGTAACAGCATCTCATACTCCTATCATGTGATATAAAGCAGGTAGGCAGATAGCTGCATGCGTATAATTCACTGCGATGCTAAATGTGCAAAGTGACCTTAAACGTGGCATGGTGGTCAGCGCAATACAAGCGGGTGCGAATATCTCGAAACTGCAACTCTGCTGAAATTTTTATGTAAGACTGTGTCTCGGAGTGTATCGAGATATATGAAGCTTTTATCCCTGAGGTAAACTGTACTCTTAATAACCACATTACTAATTGGTTCTTTCCTAATATCTTTTTGTCTTATCTTCTTACTGGACAAGGATCCCTGAACGCAAAACTCCAGGAGCTTGGCCATTCTAATACAGAAAATGGTCTTCGTGAGGAGATTGAGGACTGGGCTAACATCCGCTATCACTGTCATCTATATGCTGACCTTCATCAATCCCTCTACCATTTCACTGCAGTTTAAAGCACGGGACGAGAGTGAAATCTTATCGAGATCAAGGAAGCCTTCCTACTTTTCAAAGATACGGCTACAAAAGTTTTCCAAATATGAGAACTCTCAGAATGCTATTCCAGCAGCAGCAGTTGCAGCTCATACGAAAAACCCCCTGCCTGAAAACCTTTGACTCTCTAACCAACTCTCGTGAAAGACAGCAATTATTAGCTTTTATTTATTTTTGTTTGTTTTTCTATTTATTTTTTATATTATTATATATATATATATTTTTTTTTTTTTTTTTGCTGGTCCCACTTTTGGATCGGAATATTATTTTTTGTAAGCCCCTTTGGTAGCTGTATTGGCTATTCTCTGACTCTTCCGCAGATGGGATTTTGTTTCTTATTATTTTTTTTTTTTTATCATTGGGTTGGGCTTTCAGAAAATAGTACGTGTACATTTGTCGCCCACCGCCTCGTGAAGTGGATGGGTGCTGGGGATGGTTGGTTGTTGTACGGTATTAGGCGCATCAGCAACTTAGGCCATATTGCGTCGTATACAATATTTCTGTAAACTGCGTGTGTTCTGTGGTTGATCTGCTGTTTGCTGGACGAAAAATCATGTTACCCTAGTTTCAGCCCGACTAACTCAGCCACGTTATGAAAAAGACCCACAATGGCGATACACTCTAATCAGCATCTCACTCCTTAGTCAGCATATCCAAAGTACAATTAAGAAATGATTTCCAGCCACCTAATACGCAATATTTACATCCAAGAGAATTCGTAATTTTTTTTTTTTTTTTTTATATCTGAATTTTTTTTTTTCCGTTTTTTGTAGGAAATCTGGTGGGAATTTTGACTCCACATTACCATTACTTTTGGAACTTTTGGAGTTTCCATGTCAAGTGTGGCAGATATCAGTCAAGTTGTGAGAAAAGTTAGGCGCGAAAAGGCAAACAAATCTTAGTCTTACATATACAGGACACTAAATCTCTAATCGGGAAAGCAAATCTCAGAAATTACGTTTTTCGGTATCTATCTTAATTACAAAGTCCGATACCCCGGACTTCCTAGAAACGCCACAGAGGCGCTGCAGTCTGGCTTATCAAACATCTCACAGGCCTTTTATAATATACAGCTGTCATTCTTACATCTATACCATCATGAGTTCCCGAGGTTTTCCCTGCATATGGACTTTACTTACCATCTTATATAAGGTTGTTAAGTAAAGTCTGTAAGGAAGTAAAGCGTTTCGAAAGCACGAGAGAAAATTCTGGAACGTACTCTATAGTCCAAAATAAGGGGAAAAAAGTAATTTAAACACTGCGTCCGAAACTTTGCTTCGGACTTATTAATGCACGAAAATAATTTATAACGATGACCTTAAATTGTGTTCTCAATCTAGGATGGCGAAGGGAAGGGACGGGAGGTGTGTATGTGCCAAAACACTAGTAAATAAAACATTGATACCGTTGCCTTATGGTTCGATCAATCAAAAATTGACTTCCATGGGCATAATAGATAATTCCTATTGCTCTTGTGGAGAAATCGAGGACTGGAACTATTTACTGTACCTCTGCCTACTCTATGCTACCTACGTAGCATCTTTTACACTAGGATCCAAGGCATACCACAGGGACATGAACACTTGCTCATTGCAGAAGCAATGAGTAAGTGTTCTCATTGCTTCTGCATATATTGGGAACCATGATGATGCCCAGACTTGAGCCAGCTGAATACCATTTGGCTCAAAGGCTGCACACTGCCGAATACTGTATATCTGCTAATCGGGGTAGGATTTGCTAACCCTGTCTTTGGACAGAGTAGGATTGAACACCCGGCTCCCTTGCTGTGTGACTTTCTTCCCTTTCCTGGCACTTGTTCCCTACCCCTTTCTTTCGCCTGGTGGACCTTGCTCCACTGAATCCTTTAGCGGCTGCCTTCTCTACATCGGCTACACTTTCTTCCAGCTTTACTCCCTAATTGCACTATAATCCCGTGCTCTACTGTATTTTTTTTTAAATTTTATTTATTTTATTTTATTTTTATTCATTTATTTATTTTATTTTATTTTTTACTTTATTTATATTTTTATTATTTTTTAATTTTTTAATTTAGTTATTTTTTATTATTTTTTTTTACTTGATCTCCGCTCAGGAAGCTCGGGCAACCCTGACGGAGACTAGCCAGAGAAAAATGGGCAGCCTGGCTACCTCCTAGTGGGGTGTGCGGGCAACATGGGGAAGCGGATTTAGTGGAAATGGCATCGGAAGTAAACCAAATCAATTCAGAGGATGATAGCGCAGTTGAAAATTCTGAACGTCCAAATTTTACACTAAAAAAAAAGCATAGGGGAAGGCATAAAGTTAGCCAAGAAATTAGAATCTTATTTTCGGAATGCAGATTCTTCGACTGAAAGGAGCCCAAAGTTCAAAAAGGATCTTCAAAAATACTTAGTTCCATACGATGAAATTTACAAAGATCTATCAAGCAAAAAGCAAATAAACCCAGATTACTGATTTTTTAAAGAGAGCAGAAGATACATGAAATCTATAATGGTGTATTTTTGTTAATTTTGTTAACGAAATGGTGTATTTTTGTTAGTTTTGTGAACGAAATGGTGCATTTTTGTTAGCTTTTGGAACGCAATCCCCCCCCCCCCTTTTTGTACTGGTTCTTAGTGCCGTAGGCGTATAACACGGTTTCGCAATACACGAGATTTTATAGGAACCTAACTACCGTGTTGTACGAGGGTTACCTGTACAAGGGCGTCATGTCGAATAATTATTGTGAAATCAGTATGTGAACCTTAAAAATTAAGGGCTGTTATGTTTGTATGCCTTTTTAAAGTTTTATGTAATAATTCCGAACTAAAGCTTTTTCAGTCACAAGTTAAATATGATTTTTTTCTTGTTTTAGGCACTAAAAGACGTCCGTGAAATTTCTGGACATAGTTTTGACACACCCTGGGCATGGCATCTCTTATTTCTTCGTCCAGATATTTCCTCCACATCTGTCATTTTGTAACAGAAACTTGGGAAACAATTGATACAGTATTGTACAGTTGGAGATATGGGAGCATCATCTTTACTCGTAGACTGTTATGGAATACAACTTTTTTTTTTAATTTTAAAAATTATTAAACAGCTGCCTTGCGTATTTGCACGCGGTGTGCACCTCAAATAAAGAAAGTAATAGATTATTGTCTCTGTATATAATTATATAAATTATATAAATTACTGAGTTTGCTATGATGAATTTTTATAATAAAAACATTCATTGGAAAAGTAGAAAAAAATGTTTATACATTTCTTTTTACTAAATTTCTTATTCTTTCATTAATTTTCATCTTTTTTATTCATATCTTTCATTTCATTAAATTTCTTATTTTGGAAGTGAGAACCGTAACAACCTGCAATTATATAAATATCTCCAATCATATCGTTCGCATATGAGTAAAAAATACATTTTTTAAGTTATTATTATTATTATTATTATTAGCCATTTGGCGTAATGAAGCCTGAGGCTTATGCTACACCAGCTGGGGAAAAAAAAATGTCCGAATTACCCTGTGTGTGTGTGAGAGAGAGAGAGAGAGAGAGAGAGAGTCAGAAGTAGAAGGGAATCACCAAGAAAGAGAAGAATAATGATATCCAGCTCACGACCCTGGGTGTGCCAAGCCCATACTCACCAAATGTGAGCCCCCTGGGATTATGGTTATCAACAGGAGGATGTTAGCAGCGTTTTAAATGGTTTCAATTTCGATAAGTTTTATATAATCGCGCATTTTTTGAATAATCTTGCTAAATAAGGCCAAGCAGTTGTGCAAGTATACTGATCTGCACAACTGCTTATCCTTAATCATGAATTACTACGTTTAAAATGAAAAACAAATCAGATTAATATTCAACGGCTAAACGCGTAATCGTTTAGTTATAATTCGCTCTTATTCTTGTAACGACACCAGATATTCTTATTTATTTATAAAAAAAAACATGGTTCATTTCACATACTTACTGTCAATCCGTGCGGATTGACAGTAAGTATGTAGTATGTGAAAGGAACCATTTGGTACATACATCCTACAGTACCCTTGACAACCCTAGAATAATTACGATTACTACCTATCGAATTAATTATTTTCATGACAAGCTCAAGTAATCAGCGAAACTGTTAGAAATATCCAAAATATTTCCTAAGTTTATCAACTATCTACAATCCATCCCTAGAACACACCTTCCAAAAAAAATCAAACAAAATTTACATTTTATAAATATCTACAATACAATCATAGAAACAAGCTTCTTTTTTTTTTTTAGCTTAATGTTTGAATAAAAAACCTTCACTTTCGTATCCGCAAGTTGATTATTCTGACCAAGTGAAGTGAAATTCCTTCACCCGGAATATTTTCTTTTCTAAAAGGTTTAAAGTAATGCAGAGATTCATATTAATGCAAAAGTAAATGGAACTTAAAAAATGTGCTGGCAAATTCTATTCCATTCTGTGGCCACGAATAGAATTCCACCAGTAAATTTCCATCCGAAATTTAAAAATTATCAGTCTCCCCATTGCTAAGAAACGGGCAATTAGCTTCACGATAGACTGTGTAAGGATTATTACAGTGAAGGAGCAGAATGAACCATTAGCTGCTAAGTGCGTGAGTTTGAAAATTGAATAACTAGCATCTACTGTGTCGCTGTAATCAGAACAAGAGTCGACCACGACGAGCTCGACTCATCAAACAGCATCTTAATCCATAGACAGCTTAATGATATTAAAACAACGCTTCCCGATATAAAATGTCATGACCTTGCATTAACTAGGCTTCAGTCGGGAGCCATCGCTGCTCAGAGCAGACATTGGAGTTAATAGACGCTATGCCTCAGTCCTCATCTGTAATGGCCTTGTTGTACTGAAAGCACCGGACAGCACCATGAATAATTTATTTCGTTGTCTGACGGGGTTTCGGCTTCCACTTAGTATCCATGTGCACACGAAATAATGGCCATCAGATAACAATCTTAATTTAGATATTGCACGATCAAGGTGGGCGAGTCACGCTAACAAAATTAAGTGTTTGCTTCAGAAATTAGGTGAGAACAAATGTCAGATTACATTGTACTGTATATGATTTAAAAAATCTAAAATCTATTTCTGTCTTAAATTTATAAAGACAATTTAAGAGTTATAAAAATCATATCAAACACGGCTTACTTTACAGATAAATCTTAACAACTATATAAAAAGTATGACCGCTATTCTGTTGTCTACATGATAACAAATGTTGTTCTTGTTATTACTGAATTATTATTAGTAGTAGTATTATTATGAAATACGTTTATTGATTGTATTTTTTACAATCACCAACAGATATAGTCCAGAGGGCTAGAAAGGCTTTGGACTAATAATTAATAAAATTAAGTGTACAATAATAGCAACTAAATCTCACAGAAACAATTTTGGATTAAACATACATCGCCAAAGTCTAATAAAATTAGCAAAGTCCGGTAAAAGTTCTAAATTTGACCAGTTCTAGAACTGATTTCTTTTCGGCTGGCTACTTCTGTTATATTTATATGTTCGTTATTTGGTTTTTAGGAGCATTAGCAACTAAGACCATATTGCTCCGGGGGGGGATATGCGGTGGTCATTCCCTGACCTTTCCGCACCCTTCGTATTTGGTGGTGACGGGCTCGAACCCCGGTCTAATCAAGAAGCGTGTGCTACGCACTGCTGCTCCTGCCCACCTGACTACAGAGGCGCCATATTTATATGGTAATGTACAGTTTTTGATGGGAAAAGAAGGTAATGGCCACATACTGTTATTCCAGGTGGAGAGTGGGTTGTTAAAATCAGGTTCATGTATAATGGCGCTAGGGATGAGGTTGGATATGCGACATAATTCTAAATTGGTTTATGAGTTGTTCAACTTATATTTTCAAGAATTATGCGTCCATAACTTTTACTCTCAACGTACTTCTTAGGAACGCGACAGCTGCCTAGAGAATTGACTAAGCTGCTAGCGTTTCTCAGGAACACTTTGTTATAACTAGTGTTCTGATTGAGCCGGAACGGCGTTCCGGTTGATTACTTTACTTTTAAAGTTAATCTCGAAGCGTGCTAGTTGCTAAACTCCGCAAAAGAAAGTTTTACAAAATGATAGGTACTATCTACAAGTTGGAGCACATTGGAAATTTTACGCTTGTTTCAGTAAATTTATGACATATTCAACCCATCTACTAGCAATTACATGAATTCGTTGACACTTAACTTTTACATTATTCTCATTGTACGACTCGTTTCGGCTAACCTGATTTTCATAACACGCTAACAATTCGATAAGATTCAGGTCACGGTGGTTAAACTCAAAAATAAATGAACGTGACCTCGTAACAGTTCATCAATAACGTAACCCTTTGTTCTCTTGAACCAGAAAGAGCATTCTCATTTTAAAGAACCTAAAAGATAAACAATATTATTACGATATAGCCACGGTGAGGTCTCGTCTATTTTCCATGAATTTTTCAATGTTCTACTTGCTGCGAATGATAAAGGAACATTGCCCAACACAGTACTTCTATTTCGGATATTTGGCCAAGACTGATTCTTGCATAATTTCGCTTTAAATAGCCATCATATTAATTATAAAAAGTACCACTAATTATCATTAATTAGAGTACAACAAATAAGTTAGAACTGCATCACGCCATTTAGTGCACGAGTAATTCGGACGCCACATCAGCTCTCCCCTCCCGAGTGGAGTCAATGCAGTCAGTCATCCAATCACAGATGATAGTCCAAAAAAAAAAAGTAATGAACTTTTTGTTTATTTAAATTATATGTTATCACTGTTATATTTATGCATGAACTATTCCCCGGAAGGAAGTCTAAGGTTAAAGTCGAACGAAATTTTGCATTATTAATTAAAATCAGACTAATCGATATTTGATCGTGTAACTTCATATCGAATCCGTTTCTTCTGTTGTTCTCGATGACCAATTGACTTCCTAAAGCTGAAGTACCAACCAAGAATATCAATCATCACAGTAACGTTTCGTTATTTTACAGCAGTGTTTCCAACGGAGGTGATTTTGAAGTTCAATGGGGTTAGTGAGAGGGGGAACCATGCGCAACTTTAAACACAGCACTCAAGTAGAGATGTGGCACCATCCACTAATAAATATCAACCCTGTTCACTTTTCAACATTTAATAATATAGATAATAAAATAAATAAATAATATTGAAAAACTACGTTCCCATGAGTCGTGAATGTTTTCGAACCTCATTCTCTCCGAGTGCACTGAAGGACAGCGCATTCTAATTTCTTTCGCTTATGCCGCGAATCTTCGAGAATTACGCGATGATACCAGTATCTTCCTTCGCAACTATAGAGACGCACTCAATGTATAGATCAGACCTTGCAAATAATTTGAATAAGACTTCAGAGAATGTAAAAATCATGAAATATTACTAAAACAGTCAGTGTTTGTGCTAACTGCTGTGTTAACCATAAAGTGAAAAGATTTGAATAACGATACGTTCATTTTATTTTTCTCCTGGTAGTTATCTGTCTTTAGAAAGTTGCTCATAATTCCTTTATATTTTAAATGTTAATATTTAAAAATAAAACGAGCTTTAAAAAGAACGTTATATATATATTTTTATGTACATTATACATAAAAATATATAATTTACTTTTTTTTTTTTCGGTTAATATAAATAGCCCGTAATCATCATGAGCTAAAAAAAATGCCAGTAATATTCAAATGAATACTACTTGAAATCTGGATTAAAATAGCATCACCAACGATTGCATTTTTTAACTATGGGGTTATGGTGTGAAAAAACTTTCTCGAATGAAGTAAATTTTAGAAGAGGCTTACTGCCTCTCATAAAATTTCGCAGGCAATTACTAAATGTGGAAACCATTCTTCGCAGAAGTTGTCACTTGGAGTTGGGTAACTATATGCCGCATAACACTAGAGAGATCCTGACCTACAGACTGCATGACAGATCATTAAAAATAAGATTGGCCCTAATATAGGTGACATAATATTACAGTCCCATTAAGCAGAAATTCGGTATCAAAGAGAATCGATGAGATGGCAAATTTGTATTGAAGAATTATTGTTTGCTAAACACTGATAACAAATACAACATTTTTCAAGAAATTAAAAGATACTTTCAACGTAGCCCTAAACTACTGTGTAATCTAAATTACCACAACATCAGACACTCTCATACTGTGGAGTTATACTTCACAACTGGGTTGTCATCATTGCAACACCAGGGTACCTGCCCGCCTACTGATGAGAAGCCAATAAGCTCTGAAACGGTGCCGTATGGTGATGGTATCCGCTGAGAATAAGTAACAATAGTCCTCTCCTATGGTGAAGCGTTACTTATTCTAGGTAGTGCAATATCATGGCAACTTGTTGTGAAGGTATTCACAATATGAGATAAGGATGCTAATTTATAACTACTTAAGCAGTTGGCTACGTAGAGAAATGATGAAATTGCACTAACTTGTACGCAAGATACTTTCATTTAAAAAAAAGGCATTCCCCTTACGAATATTGCTCTTAGGCAAGGTATTTTTCCCCAGAAACGGGTTTTTTCGTCCAGCAAAACAGTCAAATCGACCAGAAACACACGCAATTTTTTTTTTTTTTTTTTTTTTTGTGCAAGATCGGGTATGCAATGAACTGAATTCTAAGCTCTAAATACTGTCATGCGTGACTGATTCCTGGGAGGGGGACTCGTCACAGATTCAAGTGTCTGATGCTATGTCCATGGGTTTGTTTCTGCAGGAGGTTCTGCAGCCAGCCACTAAATCGTAAGGAAGTCAAGGAACATATTCCGTTAGAAAGGCAGTCAGAACCAGTCTATCTGCCAGGCGCAAAAATTGACGATGTAACAATTTATCAGTTTCTAATGTTACTGTGTACTAGTGGGTGCACAGTAACACATGTGGGGGCTAATTATGTTAAGCTTATACTGTATTTAATAATTTATGAAATATTACGACATATAATATGTTGAAAAAGTGTGTGACTTAGGACAAAATGTTTATGTCTTTTGCACTTCTGCCCAAACATGGCGGATAGGATTTCACGATGAAAGCACTGTGAATTAACTATGGACGTGAGGAACTCTGCAAGGCTTACTTCAAATCAACTAAGGCTGATGCGGCTATCCTTACTATGCCTGGCCGAAAGTATGGCTTCAACAGTATGCTTAAAAAGGGCATGGACACATGGTTTGATAACACACTTAAAAATGGCAGTACCAGGTGTTTCTGCCGTTCAACATGTGATTGCTAAACATCTCAGTGATAGTCTACACCACGGGTGAGCAACCTCCGGCCCGCGGTCGTTTTCAAAACTTTTTTTTTTTTTTTATGAAAATCCCAAGCACGAGAAGTATTAGAACCAATAGTACTTAGTATCATGCATGGGTTGGAGGTTCCTTGCTCTTCTCGGATTTTACAACCAACTCATCCAGATCCTAAGGTAGCCATCGTAATATTTAATAAAAATGTTGACGTTTTACTCTTGTCCTGTTTAACATCACAGCATGCCATTTGCATTCAAGTCTTGAGCCCTAATGACTCGACTTATGTTATCTCAATGTATTGCCCTCCGTCATCTGACATGATTCCTCACTTACACTATATCGATTCCGTATTCAGTTTATTAGGCCCTATTCCTCTGTTAATTTTACTCGACTCAAACTCCAAGTCTGCATTGTGGCATAGTTCTTTCACAGATGCTCGAGGATTACTGCTTGAGGATACCATCTTCTCCCATCAGCTTACTGTCTTGAATCAACCAAACCAGCCATGTACCTTTTCTAATTCCCTGAGTGAATCAAATATAGACATTTCTCTGGCCACAGCCCGTATTGCTCCTTATATTACTGACTGGCACGTAGAAACTGACCTAAGAAGTGACCATCGCTCTACTGTCTTCCTGCTGGGATAAACTCTTCCTTTCAACAACCTCTTCGTAATCTCATACCTTACTCTCTTAGAAACATAAAATGGGATCGTTTTAATCGTACCGTTCTCTCTGACTTGCCTGAAGACAACCTAGAAATTTTAATTCCCTTACCACCGAACAACTAGCACTGCAGATTCAAAACATTATCATTACTGCAATTCAGAAATCTACGCATAAAAAGAAGCTAAAAGCTAACTGCACACCTTGGTGGAATAACGAACTTTCTTCTACTCGGAAACTTGTACATAAAGCCAGAAGAAATTTTCAGCGAAAACGGCGTACTTGGCCTCAAGAAGAAGTCAACATATTACATGAAGAATACAAAACTCTCAAAAGAAAATACGCAAAATTGATTTATGAAAGCAAATTGTCTGCGCGGGTAGCACAGTGGTATCGTCACCGTCCTCCCCACACCGGGTGGAAAAGGCCTGGGTTCGAATCCCGTCGATGACGCGAGGAACTTTAATGGGCTTTTTTCACTCCGTGGCTGAGTTAGTTGGTCCCAGGCGTAGAAAGCAAGGTTTTTCTCCCCAGTAACTGGGGAGAAAAACCAGTATTTTTCGTCCAGCAAAACAGGCAAATCAACCATAGAACATACGCAATTTACAGACACAAATACGGGTTAATGTATTTAATTACGGGCAACCCTAAAATAATATTTTTTTTTTTTTTTTTTTTTTTTATGAAAGCAAATTGCAATCCTGGCACAATTTTATCCGTACATCTGGGAATAATAATCTTTGGGGCGTCATTTAAAAAGTTGCTAAAAATAAAATGATAATGGGTGACATTTTTAACTCCATTACCTCCAACAGTATGGAAACTCTTACATTAACAGACTCCATAAATGCCATCTTGGACCAACTGCTGCCTAATGATGATCTCAATATTGACACTTCATACCATCTATCTATTCGATATTTAAACCAAAAATACCTTCCTTTAGTAGAAACAAGTCCATTCACTGCAGAGGAACTTACTTCAATCTTGAATAAAATTCAGTCAAACAAATGTCCTGGCGATGACCTGATTGACAATATATTTATCAAACATTTTTATGACCTAAGGCCCAAAGTTCTACTTAAATTATTCAACAACTGCTTAAATACTGGAACGTTTCCCAAACCATGGAAACACGCCATTCTTAAGATTTTACATAAACCTGGTAAACCACTAGATAATGCCAGATCCTACCACCCCATAGCCTTGCTCTCTCACCTGGGAAAAGTGTTAGAGAGACTAATCGCTAATAAAATTACTACAGTGTAGGTAGCTACAAGCTCCACATCCTCTCTTCAATACGGTTTTAGGCAAGGGTTTGGATGCGAAGATGCCTTATTAGAACTTCACCACCTTATTGACAGCTCCACTTCCAAGTACATTATGGCGATCTTTATCGATTTTGAGGCCGCTTTTGATACTTTATGGTGGGAGAGCACCCACAGTAGACTCCGTTCCAATCATTGCTCTCTTCAGCTTTATAAACTTGTTAGAAACTACTTTGCCGATCGCACTGTCACGGTCATCACTAAAAGCACGAAGATACACAGATCTGTCTCCAGTGGTTGCCCCCAAGGATCAATTTTGGGTCCCTTGATTTGGGACATAGTTCTTGATGATTGGCTGCTTAGGACGACTGAATTTCAAAATGTGCAACAACTTGCGTATGCAGATGACCTTATCATTTTGGTGAATGGAAACTCAAGATCTAATTTAGAACTCTATGTCAATAAAGTACTCTTTGAACTATCGCCTTGGTCCTCTAAGAACAAATTGAAATTATCCCCAACCAAATCGAAGATCATCATTTTTAAACACAAATTAGACTATGGCAGATCAGCAGTCGTAAAACTTAACAAGAAATCACTTCCACTTGTCCGAAGTACCAAATTTTTAGGAGTCATCATCGACGACCGCTTTTCCTTTACTGCACATATTCAACATCTGTCCGTCAAAGTTAAGAGTATTACTGCAATGCTGCTCCAAATTACCAGACAAGACTGGGATTGAACACTAAAACCCTACATCTATTTTATAATGCTGCATAATCCCAATTACAACCTATGTTGCCAGCCTTTGGTTTAGACGTACTGCACTCAAAACTGTACAAACCAAGTTATCCACTATTCAACGTTGTTTCTCCTTAGCCTACTTCACGTTTGCCAAACAGTATCAAGTCCAGCTCTACAGACTCTTGCGGGCACCATACCACTTGACCTGCATGTTGTGTTTAGAGGGCTTTGCTTTTACATCCGCAGAGGCATTTCTACGGAATTTCATGGAATAATTGTTAACCCTCAGGCTGGTCCGAAAACTGAACGAACCCGTTGCTGGAATTGGTTATTGAACACATGGCAGAATAGATGGAATTCTACCGAAAAAGGAGCTATCACCAAAAAATTCGTTCCCGACGTAACTGCACTACTGTCATCATCCACCAGAAAATGGTTTACACCCTCACTGTTTACCTCCTACATACTAACTAGACATGGTTCGCTTAACGCAACACTCTACCAATTCAGACTTTCCAATACAGTCTCCTGTGATGTGGGCTACCGGAAGACTCTCCTCACGTACTTTTTGGAATGCTCCATTTATGAGGACCTAAGATTGGCTCTTAATGCACCAAACTTGTGTCCCGGAGGTAAGAAGATACTCATTTCTGTCAACGATTTCCAGGCCCTTCAAACCTTCTGAAATGCTGCTTTTAATCGCATGAAGGCTTTCAACCTCAATGTTAATTCAAGAAATTAAACTGTAAACACATCATAAATCATAAATATAGCCTGTTGCTTCGTCTTCGTCCTGATGACGTCATATACAAAATTGTTGTGGTTTTAAAGAATACACAGAGGTTTTAACAGATGCCGTACTTTTCTGACTCATCCTTTATCAGGACTCTCTGCAACTAAATCCTTCCTCTGCTCAGTGATACCGTCATCGACCAGAAACTTCTGATACCACTCCAGATTAACAGAATATAGAATTATATCCAGAACTTGTTCCTGCTGATCTTGTTTGAATGACATTACTACTTGTTTGACAGTACACCTTTTCTCTTTGTGGACTACTTTGGGCAACACTGCTAAAGACGTGGGCAAAGACATGGATAAAGATTTTTATTTTTATTTTATTTTATTTTTTATTTATTTATTCCTTTTTTGATACTAAACAACACAACGACACACACACTGCACGAACATAACATTACACACATTTCTGGCCTGTTACAGTGCTCTGTAACCATCACAGTGTACAAAGACGGAGTTGAACTTTCGTTCAGGTGCCGTCCTATATAAGATGCTATACATGTCTACATGGGTTGGAGGTTGAGAAGACGAAAGAAGATATTTGTTGACATTGGACTTGAACTTCTGTAGACTGTAATTTTCAGGAAATACATATGAAGGAAGGTTGTTCCAGAAAACGGCAGTTGAATGAATAAACAAGGAAGATGAAAAGTTTGTTGTATTAGTTTGCCAAGTTGGACAATAAATAGATGTTGGCTCGTGGTAGCACGTGTTCGAACTGTTTTGAAAGAGAGAGCGGGAATTATAGAAGCCAATTCAGAAGAACAGTGTCCGTGAAAGTATCTGTAGAAAAGGCATGCAGCAAAACAGTACGTTTATGACACAGAGGGTGGACAGACTCTGTTAGAGATGAGTCATTAATTAACCTAACTGCCCTCTTCTGAATGGAATCTAGAAGCCTGAGAGAGGTGTTGGGGGCACCACCCCAGATGTGGGAACAATATTCCATGGGAGGGCGGAATTGCAATTTATACAGAGTGAACAGCTGTTTGGAAGAAAAATAACGCCGAGAGCGATGCAGAGGAAGCAATATTTGTAATGTGCTTGTGCCAGGAGAGATTATAAGTGGAAATCCCCAAAAGAGATATATCATTTTGCCTAGAAATCGGAGTGTCACTAAAGATAAGCATAGGAGCAGAAGAATCCTTTTTGCGAGATATAAGACAAGACTGAGTTTTAGAAGGGTTGAAATCAACTAAGTTGTCTTTGCCCCACTGGAGAATTACCTGGAGATCGGCATTTAAGGAATTGGTAGCAGATATTCGAGAAGTTGAAGCTGATTGAGCAGGGCGAGGTTTCTCAAACTGGAAAGTGGAATGTAATGTGCTATTATCAGCAAAACTATGGATAGGATTTGCGGTCAATGGAAAGTCATTAAAATACAAGAGGAAAAGAGTGGCGTAAAGAACTGAACCTTGGGGGACACCAACATTAGTGGAAAAATTGAAGATAGACAGCCATCTACCATCATCCTCAGTGAGCAGTCAGAGAGAAAACTGGATAACCAATTACAAAAAAAAACAGTTGGCAAACCATAAGATGGAAGCTTGTTTAGAAGACCCTTATGCCAAATACGATATAAGCCTTTGAGATGTCAAGAGCAACTGTTTGTGTGTTTCACCGAATGTTTCCATTGAATTTTTCCATAAATGGGTAACATAAGGCAGAATATTACAGGTGGATCGATACTGACGGAATCCATACTGGCGATCGCTGATCAGATGGAAGGTTTTAGATTGTTTAAGAGTTGGTGATTAATTGATTTCTCCTTTATTTTGGAAAGAGTAGAAGTAATTGCAATGGGATGATAACTGGATGGGAGGGATTTGTCATCCTTTTTTGGAACTGGCTGGATATGAGCAAATTTCCACGGAGAAGGAAAAACACCTTTCAAATAAGAAAGTGAAAAATGGCGGCAAGTTCAGGAATAAGTTCAGGAGCACAGGTACTGAGAACAAGTGGAGTAATACCATCAGGACCTGGAGCTTTGTTAGCATAAATATTGGTCAAAATCCTTCTGGCATCCTTTTGACGGAAGACCACAGAAGGCATTGAATGGAGCGTGCTGGGAATGGTGGGAGGTGTTTTACCAAGATCCGCAATACATGAGTTGGAAGAAAAATGGGATGCTAGCAGGTCAGCTTTATCCTTGGCTGAAGTGACAACAGAACTGTCTGGTTTTGATAGCGGTGGGGACAGAGATGGGCAAAATTTGCGGCCAATAGCTTTGGCAAGAGACCAGAATGCTCGGCTACCATTAGGGCAAGAAGCTAATTTTCTACTCTTAGCCTGTTCAAACTCTAGTTTTGATTCATTAATAACAGCTTTACAATTGTTGCGAGCTTTGGTGTACGCAGAAAATGAAACTGGAGAATTAGAAACAAGCCAATTATGATATGCAACATTCTTCTCTTGAACAGCCTTAGCACATTTATTGGAAAACCAAGGTTTAGATAAAGGACGAGAATTTAAGGTGGAGCGTGGAATAAAGGATTCCATTCCTACAAGAATAATTTCACTGACACGATCTGAGCAATCGTTGACATCAGGAGTTTTGAAACAGTAATCCAACCAAGGAAAAGAAGAAAAGAAATCTCGCAGGTAATCCCATTCTGCATTCTTGTAATGCCAAACAACACGAAGTTGAGAATAGCCAAGAGATAAAGGCTCCATTGAAGAAGAGACAATCACCAAGTTGTGATCTGAGGTGCCTAATGGACCACTCACTTCGACTGTGTACTTAGAAGGGTTGTTTGTGAGAAAAATATCAAGGGTGTTGGCTATATGGATAGGATTGTCATTAGTAATTGCAAAAGCCTCAGCCTCTCGACCAACTGTGTCTGTGTGACTAGAAAACGGAAGCCAGCTGGAGTTGTGAACATTAAAATCACCAAGGAAAATTACCTCAATGTTAGGAAAGTTGGACTGGAGAAAATCAAGTTGCAAAGAGAGGAAGTCAAAGAGCTCCAAGCGACTAGTGGAGTTGGGAGAACGGTAGAGACAACAGATGAATTTGACAGAGTGGGGTAGAGAGATTTTAAACCAGAGAAAGTCGAAAAGAGGAAATTCCAAATTACCAAGTCTCTGACAGGGAATATCGGACGGACATACACACAAGTACCACCTTTGAGGCGAAAGGAATCATAATAAACGGCCCGCCGAAGAATATATATATATCATGAAATTATGTTTATTGTAATTTTTATTATATTTGACGTTATTAAATTGTTTTTAACATTTTGATTGCGCCACGTCTAATGAAATATCATTTGAATTTGTGCCATATCACGACTCGAGTAAGCAGCAGTGTTGCCAACCGGTAAACAAGCATGGCTTCTGGCAACACTGGTAAACAGACATACCAGTGTTTCACGCAATCACTAGTGATTCCCGGACTCTTGGCTCTGCAGAATGTGATTACGGTCGAAGTGTATCGTGCGTTTCAACAGCAAATCGAAGGATAAAAGTAAATAATTTGGCCAGGATTTACCATGTTATTTTTATGAAGGTATTTATTGAAACCTATCGCAATGCATAATTGAAAATCTAAGAATATTAAGGTTTTATAACATCTTTGAAATTATAATAATTTTCAATTTAATTTTTTTAAAATTATATTTTTGTAATTTTATCTCGAGTTTGTATTTCGTTTTTCTTATTAATAAAATTAATTACAAGCATGAGTATGTAAAATATTACAATAACGAAACAGGCCTACGCGCTCTGGATTCATTAAGAATTTATTACAGTATACACAGAGCGTACAAATAAAGGAAGAAATATATGAGCTTTCGGCTATATGGTAGCCTTCATCAGAATTAAAAATACATGAATGGCAGTTGGAATGAAGATGTGCACTGCCAGGTGCGTGAGACGCGAGGTTTAATTGTTTGTTGACGTCTGTGGCTGTGACGCATGATGACGTGGCCAGCGCTTGTCCAATGATAGAACTACTGACTCTGTGATCGGGTTGACTTGGCAACCACTGTTCCTGTTCAAGGATTTATCCGAAGATTTTATATTTAACGATTCCAACCAGGTACGTTTTAGGTAATGGTGGGATCTGTCTACCACCAGGACATCGCGGTGTGGGTCGATGTCGTGGTGGGTTGTCCAGACATGTTCGGCGATAGCTGAGTGTTCTATATCCGCTAAACGGATCGCTCTTTTGTGCTCCGAGAGACGTTTCTCGAGTCGACGTCCAGTCTCTCCAAAGTAGCAGCTAGTCAGTCACGGCAAGAGATGCGGTAGACCAAACCGCTCTGCAGAAGGGTGGGGACAGGTGTTTTCACGTTGGAAATGAAAGAACGCAGTTTCTTGCCTGGGAGTTGGATGCACTTTATTCCGTGCGTTCTCAGGATTCTACCGATCTGTTGTGACAGGTTGGGGTAGTATGGGATGAATGCCCTCGTGGATGGCTCGTCACTGTTGGTGTTGTAGCTGGTCGTCACGATGTCACGTGTCTGTAGATCACACCTGTCGAGGACGTCAATGGGGTAGCCACACCTCGTAAGGTCTACTTTGACCCTAGTGACCTCTTTGCGTCTTTCATCAGCGGAGCTGGAGTGTGTCCAGGCGCGAGTAAGCAAGGTTCGGGCAGTGGAGAGGAGGTGGCCTCGCGCGTGTGCTGACCGGAAGTTGGTGAACTGGCCAGCACACATGGGCTTACGATAAACTGTAGTCCTCAGGTATGTGCCTTCACGTCGGACAAGTGTGTCTAAATATGGTAAGGAGTTGTTCGACTCCAGCTCAATCGTGAATTTTATGAAGGGCGATAGTGAGTTGAGGTATGATAGACGTCGCTGACCTGAGTCTCTAGGGATGACCACGAACACATCGTCAACATAGCGACACCAAAAGGCGATGTGATCTGGTGCGTGTGCAAACGCACGTCCCTCTAACTCCTCCATCACGATGTTTGCTGTGACCGAGCTGACAGGGGAACCCATGGCCGTGCCATGTATCTGCTGGTAGACTGAGTCATTAAATATGATCGCACCCCCTGTTAAGCACAGTCTGAGGGCGGCGGAAATGTCATCGGGTGTGAGACCAGTTCTTTCGTTGAGGGTTCTATCATTGTCCAAGAGTTGTTTTGCACAAGAAATGGCAAGTTCCACAGGGATGGAGGTAAAGAGCGATATGACGTCGAACGATGCCATAACTTGATCCTGCGAGATGGATACAGTGCGAATCCTCTTTATGAATTCAACACTGTTGGAGACGGTGTGGGTGGTCTTGCCAACTAGAGGAGAAAGAAGTCTCGAGACAAATTTAGACAGCTCGTAAGTCGGTGATCCACAGCAGGATACAATTGGTCTCAGTGGTGTGTCTTCTTTGTGCACTTTCGGTAGGCCGTAAAACCGTGGGATCTGACATCCGGAGGCACGGAGGTGATTACGGGTTGACTGTGTGATCTTCCCTTGTTTCAGCCAACTGTTGATGAGGATATTCACCTCTGATTCCCATCGTTCTAAAACTCTGTTGGGGTTGATGGTCAGGGGTTTGTATACGGTGGTATCTCGTAAAAGTAGTAGCGCTTTCGCCATGTAATCAGTGTGATCCATTACAACCGTACGGCGGCCTTTGTCTGCCGGTAGAATGACGATGGACGAATCCTGTTTCAATGCCTTGAGGGCAGAAAACTGTGTACGGTTGAGGTTAGAAGAGACGGGGCGAGCACGGTGTAGAACTGCTGCAGTCTTCAAGCGGATTGTGTTGGCTACATCTTCTGGGAGGCGTGATAAGCTGGCTTCCACACCTAAGGCGATGTCGGTGATCGGCGGGTGCTTAGGAAGAACGGCAAATGTCATGCCAAGAGTCAATAAGTTTATTTGGTCCGCAGATAACTGTTTGCTGCTTAGGTTCAATACGAAGTCCGTGGAATTAGTGAGAGGGGTATTACGTTGGCTGCGAAATTGACGGGATTCATTAATCAAATTACAAAACTTACGTTTCTGTCGGGCACAATAAAGATCTGATTCTCTGACGGCCTGGTGACATAAAGTGTTGACCACATCGGTGTAAACGGGATCGGGAACCAGAGTCTTAAGGTCGGCTAGTAGGGTTGCCTTGCTCGCTGAAGCACGTTGTATGTCATGATGGAGGCAGCCGATCCATATACGTAGGGTTTTGAGGCCGAAGTTCCGACAGGCACGTCTCATGCGCTCATTAGAAAACGGTTGTTTGTAGCGAAACCCTTTCGGTATAATCTCGTTAGCTTTGCACCTATGCGCAAACCTCAGGTGTTGTCTACTACGGGCTATGAAGATAAAATCTTTCTGTAGTCTCACGACCATGTCGTATGCTGGTTGGCCAAGAATAGTACGAACATAACGAAACAGGCCTACGCGCTTTTAATTCTGATGAAGGCTACCATATAGCCGAAAGCTCATATATTTCTTCCTTTATTTGTACGCTCTGTGTATACTGTAATAAATTCTTAATATTACAATAAATAACATAAAACCGTTTATGGCAATTTTTTCATTACACACCATTCTCCATTGGAGAAGAGACAATCACCAAGTTGTGATCTGAGGTGCCTAATGGACCACTCACTTCGACCGTGTACTTAGAAGGGTTGTTTGTGAAAAAAAGATCAAGGGTGTTCTTTGTTCCTAATCATAATCCTAAAATCGTGGAAAGCTAAAAAAAAAAAAAAAATGGCCCGCTTGTACCTCATAGACATTTTATAAAAAGGTTGCCCACCCCTTGTCTACACTAATCTCTATAATTTATTATCTAGGCCAGTATTTCTCAACCTGTAGTCCGCGGGACATAACAATAAAACAGCTTTTTTGCCAGAGGCAACAATTCCATTAACAGCGATGGGAGATACCAGTATACTACTAAAACCCTAACATAAACTATAATGTTAAGTACGAGTACATATCACTGTATACAAAAAGTACTTATAAATATATTTGCATGTATAGTTTAATTTTTTTGTGGTCCGCAGCCTCTATATCAAATATTAAAGAGGCCCGTAGTTTCCACCTCAAAATACCTGAAAAAACAAAAAAAAAGGTTGGAAAACACTGATCTCGGCTATCAATAAAATAAAAAAAATGCTAAACCACTAAATGACCGCCAGCTCTGACATGAAAATGAAGAAGACTGAGCATATCCTTTCGCGCACAGAAGTGAGGTGGCTATCGCAAGTTAATTGTGTGCAGCGTTACTATTGACTGCATGATACTATTCTTGAGTTTCTTAATTCGGCTGATCCAATAATGTGCACTAAGTTAAAGTCCAAATGAGCTGACGTACATATCCCTCTGGCATGTTCAACAAATTAAATGAGGCGAACATTCAACTGCAAGGAAATAAAATTAACTTCGTCAAAGCTAAAGGAATTGCTATGGCCTTTATCAATAAGTTAACTTTGCTAAAAGTAATATTGGCAGACAGGAATTCTACAGAAACTAGTAGGTCAAAAAAACGAAGAAAATTCATTATCGTTTTTCCTTTTCTAATGATCTTGTGATCTACTACACTCCCTTTGAAAGATACCAGAGATTCAAGGAAGATACGCTGACAAGATTGAAACTCACCAGTGAACTCAAAATATTTCAATTGGGTTACTAATCAATTTTTTGCAGATGTGCAGGTTGCTCAGCAAAATTAATAAAAATTAATGAATTTGCAACATGACATGACATCAAAAGCACAGTTCAAATATAGTGGCTATGATATATGGTAGATCAACAAACAAAACTTTTATCCTCAACCAGGCGCCTCCGTAGCCAGGAGCAGCAGTGCGTAGTACACGCTTCTTGATTAGACTGGGGTTCGAGCCCGTGACCACCAAATACGGAGGATGTGGAAAGGTCAGGGAATGACCACCGCATATCCCCGGAGCAATATGGCCTGAGTTGCTAATGCTCCTAAAAACCAAATAACAAACAAACTATCCTCAACTATGACAAGAAATTAAATTATTAGTTTTAGCTTTTCCAACATCATACTTTGTCAAAAAGGGTTCAGTGAGGTTACACAGCTACTAAACAGGCAACGTGACAGACTGAAAATTTTGATAGGAGTGATTTAAGACACTGTTTTGTCAAAGACAGAACCAGATATCAATAAATTAACACATAACTATCAAGCAAGTCAGCTCAAAGGAGTCGCTAACTCATTAAAAGTCGATGCTTTTGTTGAAGTGATTGATGTACATTTATCTTACGTGCATACAAAAATTTTTTTGCCGTAATATAATAAAACTTTGATTATCTAATTTTTTATTGACTTGTAAATCAGTTTTAATATAATTTGGTTAAGGATTCCATCAGAATTCATTATTCAAAGGGAGGCAACAGAAAAAGTTTCACTGGAATGAGGCACTGCGGAAAAAAAAGGTTGGGGAACCACTTCTTTACAGGAATATTGGTTATAATGTGACAGATGCTCTTATGTCTGGACTGGAAAATAATGTACAAACGTTTAAGGAATGATGAATTCTGAAGAAACAGAATTAGAAGCGGGACTTAAGACTAGAGTGAGGCTCATTCATGGTTCGGGAATGGCATGAATAATACTGATTTCACGAAAACTTCCATGCAAAAGCCTAGTCTCTTCTAAAATACTCGTATGTTAGTACGACCTTCGGTTTCCCTAAGTGGCATCAGCAATTCTCTAATTTTATGAAAAGTACAGAAAAAAAAATCGAAAATAACAAACAGGTCAGAAGAAAGGAAATGCAAAAAACGGGATGCCAGAATACCAAACTGTGATTAAACAAATTAAAATGTTATTTAAAAATGAATGCAACTACGAGAATTTTTTGCTTTAGAACCGCTGACAAAGTTCTTGCTATACCGCAGCTTTAACTTTGATCAAAATATTCAGTTCATTAGAAAAACTCATATCGCTAGATACATTGATACTGTATTCCTACAGAATCTTTTATGCTCCAATTCTGCCACTAGTGTTATGAAGGTTCCGTTCTAATAGTTTTCACCCTCCGCTAGTTACTCGTGGAAATACAATTTAACACTTGCTCAAAATAAAGTATTTATTTAAATCCCTGTCATGACATTATTCTGGCAGTAAAGATATCAGCCAGCTGACTTCACTTCTCATCGAAGTTCCTGAATTTACTGGACTATTGGTTAAGTGGAAACATTTCTTAACCTAATTTGTCTAAAATATGATGCGCCCTACCAATACAGTCGACGTTTTCCTGTTTATCTCCTCTATTCCTTACATAAATCTCCCCCCCCCCCTTAAACCAGAGCTATTGTTTCCAGGAAATTAATTGTCTGTATCTGCCTCGAGAGAAGCAAAGCAGGGCGAAATGCGAACAGAGGATGAACACAGAACACATTCTTTAACTTTCTCAAACAGCAACGTTTTAATATAAGCAGAGAACAAAGGAAACTTCACAGTTCGTTGGAAACAAGGTTTGGGTGGAACCAAACTTAAGGGAAGGAAGTTATCTTCTCTAAGATGTTTTTAATCACCGTCATTTTCGTGCTGTGTCTCGACTGTTCTCAGATTACTGAGCGTGTTTGACTAATTTTAATATGGCTCAATAACCACCAGCCTTATTAATTGTTAAAATACTTTACTGCCCTCCATACTATATTACTGCTTCATGCCAGTTACAGTCATTTAATCTGGATTCAAAGAATTTCCAGATATGGTGAGTCTTTTTTAATTCATTAAATTAGAAGAAAAGAATTGATATTTCCTCGATATAACTAATAAAATTTTCAAACACTAGCATGTTATAAATTATAACTGATCCTTCTTTTGTAAAAGCAGTAATGAGACAATAACTGGATATACGTTTGCTTTAGATCAGAAAAGATCTCGTTAACATTACAGTTCTTGAATACTGGTTCCGCAGCTGCTCCAGAAGTTAGCTTCCGCCATTCCTTGAGAAACTCACAAAATCTGAGACAGGGAACTTATAGGGGTTAAATTGTGAATGGCATAAATAGCACAGACACTTTTAAAACGTAAATTTGATATGATAAGCACTTCAACTACTGTGCCGATCAGACTGATATGATACTGGTAGTTATCAGCCTTCGTCATTCATGTATTAGTTTTATGAATCATGACAAGATGGATTAAATAATAAAATGAGTTTTTGTCCTACAATGGTATGCAGGGTCCACCAAAAAAGAGACAAGCGCACAGTACGGCATACTACAGGATATATTCAAAAAGTACCCATAAATATAATAAATCGCACGGAGATGGGAGAATATGAAACCTGTCATGCCATGTTTGGTACGAGTATCTGGGAGTTTTATACAAGTTCTGGTATGCTTAGAAGATGAAGAGTAGTATGCAGTCACAATCCACGTTCAAGTACAAAAGATGACGCACTGCATTCTAGTTTCCATGCGTGATAAAAGCAAAATATTTTTCATTAAGTAGAGTAACCAAAGTCAGTTTCGTGCGCCATTAAAAAAAAAAAAAAAACTCAATCTCATATGTGTACGTTGTTAAAGAAAACGGATGGTGAGGAATATAGTGCATATTGAATTTCCTCCTTGTGTCTTAAGCTACGTCTAGTTACTTCGGTATCTTTATCAAGCAACAAACAGCCACACATTTGGTCAGTAACCTAGTTATGGTAAACTGTCGGAAAAGTGACTGTAGCAAATGGTACCGTACATATTTAAGATTATGCACTTCCGTATTCAAATACATAAGACATTACAAAAATACGCAGCCATTGTTAACTAAGCACTTTAGGTGGTTGCCATAACAATGAAGTTGTTAACACTCCCATGCAGCATGGCTAATTTCTCTTTTTACTCCCTTGAGTAAAAAGATAAACTGTTTTTAACTTAAATAAATTTTAAGTTTATAATCAGGGAGCGCCAGAGTCAAAGGAGTTCATAAGATAGATATAATAGAAGAACATCACTATATTTATTACAAGAACCACAATTTTCCAGTTCAAACTGTATAGGACACAAGTTTAGGATCCGAAGCTTTGTTTCGCAATCAACATGCCCATCTTTTCTTTAGACTTATTTTTGTAGACTCTTAACAAAATTATTTATAGCTTTTGCACAATAAGTATTGACAACATACCCTGAAGAGTATCAGTGATGTGATTCCAAACTAAACTCATCCACCGTGGATGTGTGATGACATGTGCGGCAGAACCTGTCATCACACGAACCGAACCATTTGGGACACCATATCAAAGAAAGCAGCAACGGAACCTTGTTGCTAATGAAGTGAATGAATGCACATTTTCTGCACAGAAGAGAAAGCATAAACATTGTTATTTTGGTACTTTTTTTGTAATGATAGTTCCCATTGAAGAAAAAATGCCAAATAATGAATGGAAGACGTGACAAACAGCACATACACCCTTGATGAATTTCGGATATGACAGCCAGTCGGTTGCGTTGCGGCTTCTCAGTGTGTTAAATTATGTGGTTGTCTGTTAAAAATGTCAAGCAAACGATGCCAGGTTGTATCTTCCCATAGCTTCTCCAACATAGTGACAAAAAATCTTATTATAATTATCAAAAGGTATCACAATTTATTAAAGACTGGGTTCAACCCCTCTAAAACCAGTATAAATTAATGGTGAGACAAAATAACATAGCATTGTATATAAGTGCAAAAAATATTAAAATGAAACATCATAATCAAAACAGACAGGTAGTGGTCTCTGATCTCATACACGTTAAGGCTTCCTAGGGCTTTTCAAAGTTTGAGTCTCAAACAATAATTGAAGATCATTGTCTTTCATTGAAGACTGCGGATCTGACGTTGGCCTCACCTTCAAGTCATTATTAACATGAGCTGGGATCATATTGGAGTAACTTTGTTCGGCAGTAGGCTTGTTGTCTGCTTATGGAAGGTACTTGCACTTAAACTAACTATACTTAAGATGGTATTACTAGTTCAAAAGAAAAGTTTTTACTAGTTCAGTGAAAAGTTTTTAAAATTATGATCTGAGTTCAGTAAGTTCTGTCTTCAGAAGGTTTATTATTATTTCGGGTTTTTGTATTGCGGGATGTGCCCGAAAGAAGCAGTGGTACGCAACCGCAACGCTTGGACACACTTCCGGCCTTACTGCTAACTGTCCTCCAAATTTCGATATAATAATAATTTTTGTTTATACGCCTGGATAATAACATAGGATCAAAGGAGTTTACAAAATAGGAAGTAAAAATGAACATAACCTTATATAGCAGTCATGTGAGCTAGAACTACGGAACTAATTAAGAAATAAATAATCCGTAATTAATTAATGACAAGAATAATGATAGTTTAAAATTTTATTCAATGTACTAAAGTGTACTAAACAATAATCTTCAAAATAAAAATGAAACTGCCTATAGCCGTTATACAATTCTACTAGCTCGTAAGTTTAAAATTCGCTTACTCTAACGGAATTTTCGGGGAGCTCCATGATTAAAAACAAAAATAAATAACGTTTAGAGTTATGAATTTTTCTTGCTTTACAGATTCATGCACGCTCTTTAAAAGACTTTTTTTTATTAAACGGTGGCCTTTACTGATCAAGAAGGTCAAAAATCTGTTTCCTAGTCTGCTACAAAATTTTTAAAAGAGTGGAAAAAAGTTTTATATCCATAAGTGACACTGAGAAATGAATTGAATTCTAAAGCTGATTTTCTCCCTTTCATACATCTGACGAAATCATCCAATGTACTCCAAAAATAAAGAAAATAACGAAGTTCCTTGGAAATTCGCTCTCTCTCTCCGGAAATAAGGGAATGTACAATTGTCGAGAGGGATCAGTTTGTATGTGAAGCTTCCCAAACTAAATTATCATTTCAATGTTTATTTTTTACGCGATATAAAGAACAAATTTTCGGCAGAATTTTTTGCTGTCTGAGAACCCTCCGAATCTACAACCGATATGCTAATTTTGGCCTCGCTCTAGTCTCCTTCATGCCATTGAATTTCCAATAAAGCAATACAAAATTCAGTGCATGCTTCTTTCAACATGTTCCTTCTCGTCTACAGAAACTCGGTAGTCCCACATTCACGTGATTACCTACATATTTTGAGAAGTACATTTACATCAACAACGATCAACAGACTGCAGATTTTTGCCGAAGGGGTTTTCTGAAAATAGAACAGCAGAAGAGATTTCCCACTCTAAAGAAACAAAAAAAAAAAAAAAAAAAAAAAAAAAAGCTAGGCAGAACAGTAATTTCAGAACTGAACCACGGCAGCACCTGAAATTATTATTCCTAAATGTGCACACGGTAAAAATGATAAAGGTATCACCTTTATATAATTTTTAATTATCTCATACCTAGAGACGTAATTATGAACTAAAATTTTAAACAGAAATTTCTAATTTCTTTCCCGAGTTTAAATTTCATTCATTTCTTGGCCGTCCAGTAAACAGTGAGGTATCACCGTTCTCTGTTTTATTTAAAGTCAACGAATCCCAGGGCTTTAAAATAACATGCATTTCACTGCTGTATTTAAAAAAAAAAAAAATATATATATATCTTATAATTAAAATAAATCTGATATTTAAGATAAAATAAAACCATCAGCCAGTAGTACGGCAAAAAAGTAGAGCGAAAAACAACGTAAAATAATATAAAATAAACAAACAGGGAAGGGAAAGTAAGAGTAATAATAAGACAAAAAAGTAGTCGATAATCCCCTGTATAATTTAGTCATTAAACCCAATTAATAAAAACGATGTAATTTTAAATTAATGCCAATTATAAATAATTTAGCGGTTCCTCCCCAGAAGGTACCAGTTCCAAAAGACGTGAAATATCACCAAAAATGGGGGTTAAAGAAACTACAAAAAATTAAAATATCGAAATGATAGACTGACCATCATGCCCCATATCGACAGAGGACCACGAGGCCAATAATGGTCATGGAATCGCTGCATTTCAATCGTCATACAAACCATCGCAAAGGCGGAAATATCGAAGAACCATACCACCCTACCATTCTCCGATAGATCAACCAATGCAGAGGATTTGCATGGCGGTGGTCCTTATGCAGCGAGAAATAATCTATAGAACAGATAGCACTCTAGATCAGAGCCACACCACTGACATAATGTAAGCTTAACCAGCTTATATAATAGAAAGAAAAGAATAGATGGCGGCACAGGCGCTGCTTATTAGCATATCAACCCACTACTGCCACTAATTATATGATGTAATATAAAAGTTAGACAAGAGTAATAAAAATAAATAAATATAAAGCTATCATTAGAGGCAGCAAATGCAAAACCTCCACATGAAGCCTAATTATATCTGATAATTAAAATAAATCTGATATTTAAGATAAAATAAAACCATCAGCCAGTAGTACGGCAAAAAAGTAGAGCGAAAAACAACGTAAAATAATATAAAATAAACAAACAGGGAAGGGAAAGTAAGAGTAATAATAAGACAAAAAAGTAGTCGATAATCCCCTGTATAATTTAGTCATTAAACCCAATTAATAAAAACGATGTAATTTTAAATTAATGCCAATTATAAATAATTTAGCGGTTCCTCCCCAGAAGGTACCAGTTCCAAAAGACGTGAAATATCACCAAAAATGGGGGTTAAAGAAACTACAAAAAATTAAAATATCGAAATGATAGACTGACCATCATGCCCCATATCGACAGAGGACCATTAAACGATGTAATTTAAAATTACATCGTTTTTATTAATTGGGTTTAATGACTAAATTATACAGGGGATTATCGACTACTTTTTTGTCTTATTATTACTCTTACTTTCCCTTCCCTGTTTGTTTATTTTATATTATTTTACGTTGTTTTTCGCTCTACTTTTTTGCCGTACTACTGGCTGATGGTTTTATTTTATCTTAAATATCAGATTTATTTTAATTATCAGATATAATTAGGCTTCATGTGGAGGTTTTGCATTTGCTGCCTCTAATGATAGCTTTATATTTATTTATTTTTATTACTCTTGTCTAACTTTTATATTACATCATATAATTAGTGGCAGTAGTGGGTTGATATGCTAATAAGCAGCGCCTGTGCCGCCATCTATTCTTTTCTTTCTATTATATAAGCTGGTTAAGCTTACATTATGTCAGTGGTGTGGCTCTGATCTAGAGTGCTATCTGTTCTATAGATTATTTCTCGCTGCATAAGGACCACCGCCATGCAAATCCTCTGCATTGGTTGATCTATCGGAGAATGGTAGGGTGGTATGGTTCTTCGATATTTCCGCCTTTGCGATGGTTTGTATGACGATTGAAATGCAGCGATTCCATGACCATTATTGGCCTCGTGGTCCTCTGTCGATATGGGGCATGATGGTCAGTCTATCATTTCGATATTTTAATTTTTTGTAGTTTCTTTAACCCCCATTTTTGGTGATATTTCACGTCTTTTGGAACTGGTACCTTCTGGGGAGGAACCGCTAAATTATTTATAATTGGCATTAATTTAAAATTACATCGTTTTTATTAATTGGGTTTAATGACTAAATTATACAGGGGATTATCGACTACTTTTTTGTCTTATTATTACTCTTACTTTCCCTTCCCTGTTTGTTTATTTTATATTATTTTACGTTGTTTTTCGCTCTACTTTTTTGCCGTACTACTGGCTGATGGTTTTATTTTATCTTAAATATCAGATTTATTTTAATTATCAGATATAATTAGGCTTCATGTGGAGGTTTTGCATTTGCTGCCTCTAATGATAGCTTTATATTTATTTATTTTTATTACTCTTGTCTAACTTTTATATTACATCATATATATATATATATATAATGCAAATTAAGTTACATATGTAAATTAAAAACTCTCTTTTAATTTAGTTCCCCTTTGTTTCCTTATTTTAAAAAAAAAAAAAAAAAATATCAATCTTTATTTAACTAGAGTATTAGTTTTTGCTATATCCGCTGTTCGCGGGTCGTTCTGCTGACATTTTAATTTACATATGTTTCAGGTAACATGTTGTTAGCTAGGCTAAGCAACCACTGTTATAAATAAATTTATATGTATTTATTTGCCATCCCTTCTTTCTTTATTTTATAATCCTTTCCTTCTTTACTTTATTTTATTTTACATTCTTCTAATTAATTTTAATTAATTTAACATGGTTGTAGTGGGCATCTATTTAGCACCGCACATGCTGCCATCTACATCTACAGACTGGTTGATTTTGTATTTTATGTTCGCATTTATACTTCGTTTTTCAGTTGACAGTTTGGCTTTACACTATGAAGGTGCTTAAGCTATATTTGTTTTATTTTTCACTGCATAAGGGCCACCGTTATGCAAATCTATTCCATTGTCGGTCTGATAAGTGTTCTGCCAGTTGTCGTCCGATGCACTGATTTGTGTGACGTTCGAAATGCAGTGATTCCGAAACTATTATTACCCTGTGGCCTTCTGACGAGATAAAACACAATGGTCATCTGTTTTTAAATTTTAGTTGTTTCATTTATTGGTCCCTGTGATGTGGATTGTGTAGAGAATCAAAGTTGTGATATTTCAAGTGATTTGGCCTGGGCGTTTTCTGGGAACGCCGATCTAAATCTGTTCATAATTACTTTGTAAATTATGCCGTATTGACATTACCTAAGGCAGTGGTTTTCAACCGGTGTGCCTCGGCATATTGGTCTGCCGCGAGATTAGAAAAAATTACATTGAGTTCAAGCAATCACTTATTCGGTGTGGCGTTAATATTCGTCTTTTAACTTAGTGCGACTTGAGTGAAAAAAGATTGGGAACCACTGATCAAAGGTATTATTCAAACTTTTAGGTACGTATTCTTTTCACAAACTCTCTCTTAATTTAGATGCCTCCCCCCCTTGTTCTTTTTTGATTTTTCTTTATTTAAATATTAGTTTTTGTTGTATTCGCTATTCGCAGGCTTTTTAATTTACACATGTAACTTAATTTACATTATGTTTCAGGCAACATATTGTTGGCTATACTAAGCAGCCCCTGACGTTTGGAGTCTCTTCCTTCTCTTCTTTCTTTATTTTATAATCTTTGCCTTTTTCATTTTATTTTATTATTTTAGATATTGCCAATTAATTTATATATATATATACATATAACTGTGAAGCGCATATTTTAATTAAGTTAATAGCGAAATAATATATAATGTGAGCACTGAACTAAGAGAGAAATAATCTCGTACATGAACGAATGAATGATTAGGTATAATGATATGTGTGCCTTTGAGCCAAAACGATGTTCTAAAGCCTGCATAATATAAAAAGTTAAAATGAAATAAATACATATAAATTATATACTTCTCTTC
This sequence comes from Mastigoproctus giganteus, assembly GCF_048544385.1. Lineage (NCBI taxonomy): Eukaryota > Metazoa > Arthropoda > Arachnida > Uropygi > Thelyphonidae > Mastigoproctus > Mastigoproctus giganteus. Next base: position 168,481,366 of record NC_143575.1, on the reverse strand, counting down.
TTCTTGGATTTCTCCGTTGTATCAACGGTTATCCTCGACCTTACTTTTTTTTTTTTTTTATTTTGTTCCTCCACTCTTTTCTGTCCTCCCAGTCTCCATTCTTCAATATTTCTTCTTTTCCACAGCCGACCTCACTCCCTCCATTCATGTGCTTCTATGTCTTCCTCTCCTTTTCCTTCTAGGGGAGGGTATCCATTCCATTGCTTTTTTAGGTAATCTCTCTTCCCCTATTCTCATAACATATCCATACCATTCTAATCTTTTTTGATCTGTTTTGTGAATGATGTTTATTTGAGCAGCCATTGCTTTTCTTATATCTTCATTCCTAACTCTTTCTAATTTAGATCTTCAGGCTGATCTCCAAAAATCCACCTCGACAGCTAGCAATTCTTTTCTTTATGGTTCAAAACTCTGATCCATATAGTAGGATACTGTGAAGTATTGCATTATATATTAATCGTTTGTTTTTGGGAGAATATTATTGCACCATAATATTGGATCCAATATTCCCAAAACATTTCTTTCCTCATTAATTCTTGTAATCTCATCTTCAGATGAACCATCCATCTGCACAATAGCTCCTAGATATTTAAACTGCTTCACATCCTTTATCTGTGCTCCATTTACACTCAAAAGTGTCCCCTGTTGAATTCATGTAATCTGTCTAATTGAAATTTATTGTGAAACCCCATTCTCTATATTGTTCTAATAGCTTTCTGCGCATATAGTCAGCATCCTCCACAATCAGTACCTGATCATCTGAAAACAAAAGATTTGAAAAAAGTAGATGTTTTGAGTCACACATAATCCCATTGGTCTGCATCTTTGGGACCAAGCCTCCAGAATTACTTCCAGGTACAACTTTAATAACGTGGGGGGGGGGGGGGATAAACAGCATTCCTGTAGCAAGCCTTTTGATGTTTTGAATTTCCTTGATATTTCTGACCCAATTTTAATGCAGCAAGTGTTATTTTTGTCTATTTTTCTAATTATGTCGTGGGACTAACACTCTTTTTTGTTTTAGTGCAGTGTTATGGGATTGCTGGCTTCTATGGATCAGTGGTTGTCGATATTTATATACACAAAACGCATATGCACAGATGTCAATTATTAAAAAAAATATATATATATATTTAATGATACGTTATCGAGGGCACCATTCAATATATATCTAATCGGGAACCTATCGGAAACAGATAGTTACAGCTGTCTGTTTCCGACTGCCTTCTTAATAGCTATAAAACAGTGGCTACATCTATATAGCCTTGTAGACTATAAAATTATCATTTTGACTTTCTACTTCTAATTTTTGTACCCTTGCATTTTGTACCGTAACTCGAAGAGCAGAGTGCTATTTCTATCACATTCATATCGCTTATTCCCCCAATTTTAGCAGTGACTTAAACCCATTCTCCTTCCCCAACTTCAAGGATAGGCTCTAATTTGTATATACTTGTATAGTCTGGTATTCGAATCTATATTAATTATATTAATCTAATCTATATTAACCATATATTTTTATATGGTTAATAAAATATATTATCAATATAAAATGCCTCCTATATTATCCAGTGATCAGACTTCTGTTGCATTTGCTGTTCTTTACTGAATGACTATTACGAACCCATCTTATGGGTTGCTATGCTCCCAGTATGTCCTAATACTACGAAGGGTTTCCGAAAACTAAGGTAACACATTTTGACATGAATAATGTCTATGCTGGGGGTATCCTACAGCGCTCAGGCTGTCACGAAAAGTGAAACGTCTAATCGCTGTTATATCTCCGAAACTAATAGACAATAGTTTAAACAATTTATACTTATTTTGTCGGGTATATAATGCCGTCGACGAATATGCAAAAACTGAAAAGTTCACATTTTGGTCATTTGCCGTTCCGCCTTGGTTACTTTCACTCTCAATAACTTCTAAACTACGATAGATAGACATAAACAGTAAGCGACAAAATTGTTCAGTAGAAACGTAAGTTTTTATATCTATAAATAGTTTTGAAGTAGCTCTTATGGTTCCCGAGTAATAGTGATGCAAAGTTGAGAGAATTTAAAAATTCGAGCATTTTCAAGTTTGTTTTCTCAATACACTGTATTTTGAAAACTATAAATGTTAGACAAAAACAGTAAGCAACAAAACTGTCGCCCTTTGAGAACTCTACAAGGATATATAACTAAATTTCAAATTGGGTTTTTAGTTTTCGAGAGTTGAATAACTCATTAAAGGACTACTTCGTTCAGTTACTTCGCATTTGTCGAACAGTGCGGTTGTGTTTCATTTAGCTAAGTTGTGACGATTCCGAAAGTTACACCAACTAAACGTGTTCAGATATTTCGACAAAATCACAAATCTAACGTTGAAGAGTAAGCACCAAAGTCGGCGGCGGAACGAAAGAGAGAGACGTAAACGCCAGCAAGATCAATTAGAGGCAGATGTCAGGCCATCACCATCGAAAAGAACAGTGCAAACATTACCACAAATCTTTATTGTTGATTGTAAATGAAAATACCGAGTAAAATAAAACTGATTTCATTAAGCTTAAATTGTATTTTTTCATTTCACATGACGTTATTAACGGATCCACCTTCGGCTCCATGGACCCAACGTCGATTTTTTTCTTTCGATGATGTTTAATAATACGAAGTTTAAATTACACACCAAGAAATAAGTGAACATGCACTACTTCTCCACAAAGTTTCCAGTTTTATTGATGCACTTGTCCCAACGATGGATCAGTTTATCAATACCAGTACTGAAGAAGTCTGTGCCCACACGCGGTAACCAACATCATCGTCTGATGAACTTCCTCATCCGTGGTGAAATGCTTTCCCGAAAGGTGATTTTTCAGAGGGCCGAACAAATGGAAGTCTGAAGGCGCTAAGTCTGGCCTGTAGGGGGGGTGACAGAGTTTCCCAACGATTACGGCGCAACCACTCACGAGTGGTGTGGGCAGTGTGTGAAGTTGCGTTGTCGTGCAACAAAATCACGTCGCTTGTCAGAAGTCCTGGTCGTTTGCGTCGAACGTTGGCTTTCAGTTTTTCCAACGTCGCACAGTAAAGCTGTGCATTGATTGTTCCTCCCTTCGGCAAGAAATCCACCAACAGAACACCTTGTTGATCCAAGAACACTGTGGCCATAACTTTTCGGACACTGGTAACAGTTTTGAGTTTTTTGCGCACAGGAGATTCTGGATGTTTCCAGGTCATGGAGTCTTGTTTGCTCTACGGGGTAAAGTGATCAATCCACGTTTCGTCTGCTGTGACTATGCGAGCGAGAAAATCCTCTCCTTCTTCGCTGTATCGCAACAGGTTCTCCGACACATCCCCATGCGTTTTGCTTTGTCCTCCTCTGACAGTTTTCGGAGCATCAGCGGCAGCACACCTTTCGAAAGCTAAGGACATCGTGAGCAGTCGACTTAATTCACTATTGTGCAATTTCACTCGCCTGTTTTCAAGAACGATGCCCTTAATGCGCGAAATGTCTTCTGTCTTGCTCGATGAAGCCCTGCCCGCCCGATGTCGATCTTCAATATCAACACGGCCCGCTTTAAATTCATTGCACCAAAAACACGCCTGCTTCTTCGTCATCACCTTTTCACCATACACAGCAAACAGTTCACGATGAATGTCACTTGGTGAAGACCCTTTCGCTTGCAAAAAGCCAATAACTTCACGACCACCTGTTTTGGACCACACTCGCACGGTAGCCACCATTTTGCAACTGGAATCTACTGTGAGGCGACAGTACCGCAACACTGCCCTGGCAGTCTTTTTGAACGTTATTAACGGATCTATCTGTCCACTGCGTTTCATCTCATTCCCTTTCGCCATTATTAAGAAAAAAAATGTGCTACCTTACTTTTCGAAAACCCCTCGTACTACTACTGACAGTAGTATTAGTAGTATGTCCTAATACTACTGTTAGTAAACTGTACTCCTACCTAAGCTTTTGGCTTTCTATTTTTTATATCTCACGATCTTTTAGAGCAGTGGCGTCCAACCTTTTCCCGTACGGGGGCCATATTCAAAATTAGATTTGTTTCGCGGGCCGCACAGAGTGATTCGAGAAAAAAATTGTGAGTCACATTTTCTATATCTTGTTACTCGTCAAAGGAAGTTTCTATTTTCATGTTACCTTTTTTATTTTCAAGCTATATATAAAAAAATGCAAATTCCCAGCACTTTTATGTGCAACAAATCTATGTTAGTGATATATTTATTACATTTTATTAAAATTATAAAAATATGACTTACTTTTGTATTTTTTTTAAATACTTTACTTCTGTTTCTGTTTGAAATACTTTACTTTTATTTTTTAAAAATATTTTACTTTTGCTTTTAAATGCTCATTTTAGAAAATTTCAACCTGAAAAGGATCACTGCTTTTCAATATTAAGGTGAATAAACAAATATAATGATAAACCTAAAATATTCGAAAATTTTATTAATTACAATACAAAATAACATTTACTGGATAAAACTTAACATTTAATGTGATGATTGAGGCTGGATAGTTTTAAATAATTGTTCAAAATTTGGTTGCAAATTTGTGACGCCAATCTCAATACATAATGAAGATTATAATCTTCATAATCTTCAATCTCAATACATAATGAAGATTATGTCCTGATGGTACTTCTCGATGGAGCTCTAGGTTCTGATGGTATTTCTCCACTTGTTCCCAAAACCTGCGCTCCTGTTCTATGCCACCATTATTCACTTTCTTATTCCAAAGGTATTTTTCCTTCTGCTTGGAAATTTGCTCATATCCAGCCAGTTCCTAAAAAGGGTGAAAAATTCCTCCCATTAAATTACTTCTACTCTTACTAAAGTCACTTAACCGTCAACTCTTAAACTATCTAGAAACTTTCCGTCTGATCAATGATCGTCAGTATGGATTCCGTCAGTGTCGATGCACAGGTGATATTCTGACCTATGTTACCAATTTATGGACAAATTCAATGAAGAAGTTCGGTGAAACACAAGCAGTTGCTCTTCACATCTCAAAGGCTTTCGATCATGTTTGGCATAAAGTTCTAAACAAGCTTCCATCTTATAGTTGGCCAACTGTTCTTTGTAATTGGTTATCCAGTTTTCTCTCTGACCGCTCACGGAGGGTGATGGTAGATGGCTCTCTGTCTTCTAACATCACTACTAATGCTGGTGTCCGCCAAGGTTCAGTTCTTTCCCCTCCATTCTTTTCCTCTTGTATATTAATGACTTTCTTTCATTGACCGCAAATCCTATTCATAGTTTTGCCGATGATAGCACATTGAATTCCAATTTCCATTTTGAGAAACCTTGCCCTGCTCAATGCTCAATCAGCTTCAACTTCTCGAATATCTGCTACCAATTCCCTAAATGCAGATCTCCAGGTAATTCTCCAGTGGGGCAAAGCCAACTTAGTTGATTTCAATCCTTCTAAAACTCAGTCCTCTCTTATATCTCACAAAAAGGATTCTTCTGCTCCTACGCTTATCTTTGGTGACACTCCGATTTATATGCAAGATGATATATCTCTTTTGGGGATTACCCTGACTTCTAATCCCTATTGGCATCACACAAGCACATTACAAATATTGCTTCCTCTGCATCTAAAACTAGGTTTTCTCTTTCGCTCTTGTCGTTACTTTTCTTCCAAAAAGCTATTCACTCTGTACAAATCGCAAATCCACCCTACCACGGAATATTGTTCCCACATCTGGGGCGGTGCCCCCAAAACCTCTCTCAGGCTTCTAGATTCCATTCAGAAGAGGGCATTTAGGTTAATTAATGACTCATCTCTAACAGAGTCTCTCCACTCGCTGTCTCATAGATGTACTGTTTCTGCTGCAATGCCTTTTCTACAGATACTTCCACGGACACTGTTCTTCTGAATTGGTTTCTATAATTCCCGCTCTCTCTTTCAAAATAGTCCGAACACGTGCCTCCACCAACCAACATCCATATACTGTCCAACTTCAAACTCACAGAACCAACTTTTCAACTTCCTCGTTTATTCATTCAACTGCCGTTTTCTGGAACAACCTTCCTTCATACGTATTTCTTGAAAATTACAGTGTACAGAAATTAAAGTCTAATGTCAACAAATATCTTCTTTCGGCTTCTCAACCTCCAACCCATGCATGGTACTATAGGTTCCAATACCTCTCGTGTTTGGGGGTTTCATTAAAAAAAAATAACTGCTCATCTGTTATTCTGTTTCTTTTAAAATATTTATTTGATTTTACGAGTGAAAAAAATCTGCTTGCAAAAGTTGATCCGAACAAAGTAGCCATTTTCATGGCATTTTCTTTTATTAGCGGAAAATCTTAAGATGGAAACGCCTTGTAGAATTCAAATAGTTTATTTTTGCAGTGTATAATTTCAAGTTTTCAGCCATAGAAGTAAATGGGTTCTCAAATAAAAGATTTTGTTTTTTCATGAGATTTTATATCAGCAAATCGACTTTCAAACTTGTCAAAAAGTAACTGTAATAACGAAAGGCAACGATTCTTTGGAAATGTGTTTCTCCTTTAGCTCAGTTCAACATTCTAAGTGAACTAAATTGTCTTGCTCAACTGGAATTTAAATAATAACAACTTATCCTGAAATGATTTGATGTCACCAAACAAATCAGACCAATTTTCCTTTCCCTTATATTTTTAAATTAAGAGCATTTAAATTACTAGAAATGTATGTATGAATTTCAAGATCAAACAGCCACTCCATATTTGATAGTTGTTTTATTGGTTTCCCTTTTTGTGTTGAAACATTCGGTGATGTTTCAACAGCCACATTAAGGCCATGTGATCTTGTAAAATTTACAGTTGAATTTAAATAACCACATTCATAACGTGTTGGATATCCAATACTTTCCCATAAAGAGCTTCTTGATGCACAATGTAGTGAATTCCAATCGGAGTTTCAGCTCCGATATCTATTATATTCTTGGTTATTCTACCCATAAGCCCAATGTTTTTACCAATCATATTTTTGCACCGGCAGTTGTGACTCCTACCAGATTTTTTATATTTAATCCTAACTTTTCGATAGATTGGTAAAGATTTTCACCTGTAGTTGTTCCACGCTTACTCTGTAGATCAGCTAAATCTTCAACTGGTACAAAATTATCATTAATTCCACGTATGAAGATGAGGAGTTGGGCTGTGTCATTTACATCAGTATTGTCATCCAGTGACACACTAAAATATTTCATTTGTTTTATGTATTCCAAATTTGTTCGAACAAATTCTTTCCAATAACTTCTACTCTTCGCATGATTGTTTGTCTCGACAAACTAATGTCTTGTGTCTTGTATTATTGTTCGTTTCTCCGGACAATTTTTTTCCACAACTTTTAACAAACAACGCTTAACAAATTCGCCATCATTGAACGCTTTACTTTCAAAAGCGATCAAATGTGCAATTTGATAACTGGCACGTACAGCAGATAAATTTCTTGACTGATACATTTTCAGTATGTTTTGTTGTTTTCTTAATTCGTTTGTAACTTTGAACACTTTTCTTTTCGCAGCACTCCTTTATGTTGATCATAAGATTTATGATTGGAATCAGTGTTATATTCTTTAAAACTCACGCAGTCTCCTAACACACTGCTTTTCATGGTAATCAATGAAGAAATAGTCTTCAGTCCGCCTTGGATCAAAAACACGACACTCCAAATCGATTTTCCCCTTTTGGAACATTTTTAAGAATGATTTTTTTTAATTCAATACAAATTAATAATTAATTCAATGCAATGAACAAGCTATATAAAAAAAAATAATAATAATAACTGTATAACTGTATTCAGCGTACATATGACTGCACTGAACCATATGTATGTTTGATACAGTCCAGCTGGATGCTTGCGTGCCTGTACACGCAGTGGAGATCGATACTATTTTAATTCACTTTCCTCGTGGGCCTTATAAAAATATTCGCGGGCCGGATCCGGTCCGCGGGCCTTAGGTTGGACACCACTGTTTTAGAGCAACGATTCTCAAACTGGGGTCCCCGGATCCCCAGGGATCTGTAAAGTTTCTTCTGGGGAGTTTCGCGAATAATATCCGAAATTTCTTATCAATATTTAAAAACTGAAAAAAAAAAAAAAATTTCAAGATCCTTCACCAGTTTGAGAACCACTGTTTCAAAGTAACTCGAGGGAGAGCGGAATGCTATTTCTATCCTATCCCTACCACTTATTTTTTAGCATTTGCTTTTGTTGGGCTAACTGTTATCCTTCCAGTAAGCTAGTAAACTGTTGTAAGTATAATATACTCCTAAACACAGCTGGCTATGTAGGAAGTCTTTAGAATGTACAACTTTTACCAGTTATAGATGCTAGATGACAGTCAGAAATAGATATCTACAACTAATTATTATTCAGGTCTAGTTATTTCCTTGGTAACGTATCATTCAATGTAGATTATTAATAACCGGCTTTTATCTCTATAACTTATGATATACATACGAGTATATATATCATAAGCTATATATATAAAATTGTTGAAATTTTGGAAACAGAAAGCTAATTTTTTTATATTTTTCCTTTTTATGAAAAAAAAATACTTAATGTACATGAGCAAGAGTACAACTGGACAAGAAGTACTCAAGGTTCAAATAAAGATTAATTTCAACACACTTAACACAGATAGGTTGGACACCACTGTTTTAGAGCAACGGTTCTCAAACTGTGGTCCCCGGATCCCTAGGGATCTGTAAAGTTTTTTTCTGGGGAGTTTGGCGAATAATATCCGAAATTTGTTATCAATATGTAAAAATTGAAAAAAAAAAAAAAACTTTACTGTGATTAGCGTCACTGGTTAAACAAAGTAAGATCAATGAAATCGTTGTTTCTATGTTTTCTTGGAGACAATGCATACACGGCAAGAAAATGAAACATTAAAAAAAAAAAGGAAAGAAAGAAAGAAAATGAGACCTCGAAAGTGTTTACGTACTCAATTTTGGGAATAAACAGAATCGTTGAATTTAAAATTGACAAACAGCTTATACGGAACGAGTAGTTTTTGCGTTCATGCAGTTTTGACTGCCCCCATTTCGATTAACTGTAAAAGATGCTCAGATCATGCACGAAAACTGGAATATTATTTTGATATTCTTTATTACAGTAGCAGAAATATAATTATTTTCAAAACTTTCAAAAAATACTGTATTACTTAGTCGTTATGAAGTGTTAAATTCGAACTGTCAAGTGTCCTGAACGTTTTTCTATTAAGTTATGTTATTTCGTGTTCAGCGCTGATTAAATTTTCAGCATCTATTAAATTGGTTCCCTAGTGACAACAGGCGGAAGCGTGTAATTGGTTGAGGAATGGAGAATTAAGATAATTAGGCTAATATACTAAAGTTGATGGATACGAAACGTTAATCTCATTGACAAATCCATCAATGAAATGAGAATGAGTGATGTAATGACCGTGCCAGGGAATGCGAGAACTAATATATAGCACTTGACTGAAATCGTTTATCGATAATACTAAAGGATGATGATATACAAGTACATATGATGGACAGTATAGTTAAACTTTTAATTAATATAAATTTCAAGTCATGCATTATTTCGCAAAAATTATTTATAAACTGCACTTTAATGTTATATATCCCACGCCAGTGGATATACTGGAATTCCTAACAAGACACGTTTATACATGTTCTGTTTGTACCACCTCACAATGACAGTTGGGCAGTAATCGACATCAAGTGACGATCGTATTACAGTTCCGACCGATGTTGTGTACCGTGATCCTTTGCGACATCAGCCGCAAGTTTCCCCCTAATGGCTAGGGAATGTCAAGCATTTATTTTTAAATATTTGTACTATTAGATAGCGCTACAATTTTTTAATAAAAATATTTTATTTTTGGATGGACACGCGTCTGCATACTTTGTTGGCAAGCATTCTTTATTTTTGATGTGTAAACATCTTTGGCGGCACCTACTAAATTTCGGAAGGTAGTAAAATCAATTTGTCACGATTTTGCGACGCGGAAATTACGTAATTTGACGCCATTTCAGTTTTATAGCAAAGAAAAGCGGAGTCGGAAGAGGAGATCGCGCATAGGATCGTGGGAGGTGATATTGGATGTGCTCAGAGCTGGCATAAACCAGCTGGTTGCGGAAAAACGTTTGATTCGGGGCATACAAAAGCCACTTAGGTGGCTTTTGTCTAACCATTGCCACCCGTGGCATAAACCTTTTGGTAACCACAGAAATGGATATCTTGAGGGTAGAGAACTTGGATGTGCTCAGAGCTAGCATAAACCAGCTCTGAGCACATCCAAGATCATTACATTACAAGCGCTTCAGCCTTACTAGTTGAAGTGCTTTGTAATGTAGGCGTCACAGTACCCGTCTGTATTACTGAAGCGGTTGTATATTTCCATCAAGAGGCGAATTATAAACGTTTTTCAGCAACCAGCTGAGCCGGTCAAGAATATTTGAATCGGTTAGCGATTGGGAGATGACTCCAAATTACGCCATTCTCAAGATTTTACATAAACCTGGTAAGCCACTAGATAATGCCAGATCCTACCGCCCCATAGCCTTGCTCTCTCACTTGGGAAAAGTGCTAGAGAGACTAACCGCTAACAAAATTACCAAATTCATTTAAAGGGTATTTTATTCCAAGAAATATTTTTCTTAAATTATAAGTTCTCAGCACAAAGTGCTCATTTTCTTTAAATTTCTAAACTGCAATGGAGTATATTTTTATTCTCAGAATTATCTTCCAGAAATTATAAAGTTTCAAAGATACTTCTGCGAAATAAACAAGTCGTGAATTCTTCATTTAATTTTCTATTGTGAAAGTCAGAACATCTGTATTAGTGTGTGAGAGCGTTAGCATCATTCCTTTTTTTTTTTTTTTTTTTTATAAAACTGTTATGAAGTGTCGTTTTATTTAGGAACTGTTTTTTCAGTACTTAAATTATAAAGTTTCAGCATAAGATACGCTTTTTTTTTTTAAATTCACTGATGTCCTTACGACAACGGCATTCAGTATCTCCAAATATATACCAGATGCCCATTTTACCAGACTAATGGCCAATACACTGGGAACGAAGTTTGTCAGCAGTAAAAATTATAATGCATATGTTGGAATCCATTGTTAATATGAACTAATTGTATGCTATTCTTTAAAACAATCATTAAACATCTGAGCAGTAACGTGTACACGAATCGAATACATCTCGCTAGGGTGGATTTACAAGCACACGTGCATCTCGTTCCAGGAATTTTCAGACTACTCGCAGAATATCTGGGCAGAACTTTTCATGCGGTATCCGTCTGCAAATCTCATGAATTTTATACATTTACTATCTACACGTTATCTTCTCTTGTAGTGCTGGTTTACTGCCCTTTGTCCCAGAAGCAGATAAAGCAAAGGAACTTGGTGGAATACTACTTTATGCAAACTCAGAAGGAACCCCCTTCCCCGCTGGTCATACTTAATCTTCTCTAACACGTGCCTCATATTTCTACAGTCACGAACTGTCAATGAAAGGACTCCGCTCTTCTAGATTGTGATTAATACCAATTTCTTCATAAACACCGATTAAATGAAAACAGTAGTAACAACTATTCTGTTGTGTAAAAATCGTGCGTATGAGACATTTATTTTTATGTATGTAGAAATCTTGGAACAATGGGAATAGATTCCACTCTTTTAAAAGAGTTGTCAGCTCCGCACACTGTCTGGTTAGACAGTCACTAGGTCATCACATTTCCGTAATCAATGCTGGTTGCGAAAATGTGTACACCTTGCTTGAAAACAGACTGCTGAGGTGTAATCGCAATTATCCCGTTCACCACCTTTATCATCCATTTCTCCAGGAGGTGGATCAAAAAGTGGTAGGTCTTCATTGTCGCATCGGAGCAAGAAAGGATAGTATGTCAAGATATACTACAATTTGCCGTCATGGTGGTTTATGGGCTCTCCCTAAATTCAAGGTATAACAAAAGGCATACACTTAGAACTGCTACAAAACTATACCTCTAAAGTTGACCTGTAACTACTACAGCAGAAATGCGGTGCCCACAACAACTTGTCCTGATCATTCATGGGTATTACAAAACAAGCTTCATAAGGACTGAAAACTTAGTGCCACCAACGATGCTATGCTTCGGGTAATTTTGGACCTACGTAAATATCCACAAACATAGCAGAACGAGTCTGAAGATAATTTACATCTTTGTTTGGTAGCCATAGCAAACTGGAAAAAAAAAGAAGAAAAAACTTATTGTACAAATGTATTATACTGACTCCTTTATATCATAGTACTGGCATGCACTTATATAACACATATAAAAGTCACAAAAGCATAATCCAAATTTGCCGCTAAAATATTGACACTAGAGACCCAATACAACGATGCACCGTTGGGTTTTGCATACAAAATACATATAAGAAACGGCTAAATATTTTTGTTAATAATCTCATATGAACCATACACAAAAAATAAGAAATACAACTAAGGATAATATTCGATTTATATATAAAATTCTTACTTGTCAATTGCTTTAGCGGTGAACTTGTCATAGAAGTCAAGAACATGTCCTGGCACTTCCTCAAATGGTCCAACAATGATTCTGGAGCGGACGCTTGAGAGGAATTAAAAATTTTACTGTTATTAACCTGTTAAACAAAGTTGCACTGCGTTGCAAAAAATCATACTATTTCATTAAACTACGGGGTCATTCAAAAGCCTCCATACATAGGGAATAATGTTTCTTTCTTTTTTTTCTGTTTTTAATAGAATAGAATAGAATCTTTTAATTGCAGCAATGATAGACATACAATTAGTCCCGTCACGGCATGGTGGTGCCAGGGGTTAACAAAACATATTTACAAAAGAGATACACATGAGAAAAAAAGATAAATCAGATTATTAACAAGGCACAGTTTTACATTTTCAGTTCGACGAGGATACCCTTCCTGTATTTTTTATTATTGACCACTTCTTGGAGGTCCCCGTCGATGGCTTGCAGTGAGGGCTGCATTTGCTTTGGCAGGAATCTGTCGGTTAGTACTAGCCGGTTACGGTTTGCTAGCAGCTGTGCTGAAGACCGGAGATAAGGGGGAGGAATGCGCCAAGAGCAGTGATCCCAGAAGTTCGGCTCTGTAATTTTACCGGTGGCCATCTTGATGGTGAACAGCAGCCTTCTTTCTGCGATGTAGGACCGGAGCCTGCGTAGTTGAAGAGCTTCTGCTAACTGCGTTGATCTGAGAGCTGGGGGAAGGTGGAGTTTGCTGTTGGCCCATTTTAGAAGCCAGAATTCGGCAGAGAATATTCTTTTGATGTTGGATTCGGCGGCCGAGGCCCATATCTCTGAAGCATACATATTAAAAATTATCACAACAGTTTAAAGTATACAGATACACATCCTAAAAGATAACCTATCCACAAAGATATAGGCATATTTAGGTACCCTTCTAAAATACCTTTGTCTAAAGAAGGGCGTATAAAAATTGTTCTCATGGCTGGATCAGGAAGCTGTCGCAAGGTTGTATGGAATTTAACAGGAGACATAGCAAGCACAAAATACACGATACTGTTGCCAAACTTATTGAGAAGTTCAGAAAGACTGGAAGTTTTACTAACCAACCGAGACGTAGTCGTCCACGAGCATCCACCAATGAAGGCACAACCGACATGGTGCTGGCAGCGTTTGCAAAGAGTCCCAAAAAAAGCACAGGACGGTTGTCTGAAGAAAGCAGTGTCAGCCAATCGAGTATTGTCCGCATCAAGAAAAAGCACAAATGCCATCCATACAAAATGCAAATGTTGCAGCCTTTTAATGAAGACGATCCGGATAGAATGAAATTTTGCGAATGAGCAATAAACAAATTGAACGGTAACGCAAACTTCTCACCTGGGATCTTGTTTACTGATGAAGCCAATTTCAATTTTTATTAATGAAGAATTTAATCGCCAAAACGTACGTTATAGGAGTGATACCAACCCGAAACTGGATGAGTCCCTCAAAGATGCAAGGTGCGGGAAAAACAGATGGTGTGGTGCGGGATATGGGGAAAACAAATTGTCAGACCTGCTTTCTTTGACACAAATCTGAATACTGAAACGTACCTAAACGTGCTGCAAGACACGATCATGCTGTCCCTGCTAAACGAGGACGGACAATTTCCGGCGTATTTTCAGCAAGATGGGGCCACCCCATTACGGTATCTACGTGCGCCGATGGTTGGATCAGCAATTTCCGGGTTCCTGGATTGGTCGCTGTGGTCCTGTGGAGTGGCCTCCGAGGTCAGACCTCAGCCCACTCGATTTTTACTTGTGGGGGCACTTGAAGGCCATAGCCATAGTGTACCAGGAAAAGATACGAAACATGAATCACCTAAAGGAACGCATTCGAAATGCAATTACACGCATAACACCAGGTGTGTTAACGCGAGTGGGAGAGGAATGGCAACATGTAGAGCATGTTTTGTGAATAAAGTGACAGTTTGTTAAAAAAAAAAAAAAGTGAAAATTTTACCTATATATGGAGATTTTTGAATCACCCCGTATTTAAAAAACAACACATTTCTCATATTCCATTCTCTGTCTACATATTTCCTATATCATATCTTTTCTCCCATGAAAATTAAAGAAAAGCATTTTTCTAGGTAACTTTACTAAGGTGAAAGGTAGAAAATTCTTCCGAGGAATGACAATGACTAGGACTTTGTTAACACCGAAGCCTGAAAGCAACTGCATCCACTTTCATTTTAATCCTAAGGAGCGGCAAGAAAGCTGAGACCTTTTCGTGTAGTAGGTAAGGGGAGAGAACTTTCTTATTTGCATCCGAGTACTTAAAGAAGTCTGCCATAAATATTAACTGTTAATCTATTACGAATAGTTAATATTTGATTATTATATTATCAAAACTGTACTTGAATATGTTTGTTCGCAATGCCGGTCTTGAGTTTTGCACCTATGAAGAAAAAATTATTTTTCAGTTTGCGAAAATAACTAACTGACATTATAAATCAGGATATTACAAGAACCTCGATAACAGTTGGAGCGCATTATGACTAGAGCAGCTTATACGCGATTAAACCCCAACCAATAATGGTTGGAAAAGTGGTGTGATGAATAAAATAGTTTCAGGCATGTTTTTATTGCTTCAGATTACATACCCAAATCCAGACATAGACGATTTTTTCCCTACTAATTATTTCTTCTTTCTTTTGGCAGAAAAACGGAATATAGTGATATTAGCATTAGTAGAGGCATATGATGCAAGAAAGCAAGCTTATGCAGCATCAGCCAAAAAAAAACACACGCTCCCATTTCACCCCCTCCGTTCTTGCCAAGTACCTGTTCAGCTCAGCCTTAAATTTATTTAGGCTATCAACTTCCACAACAAATGATGGAAGTCTGTTCCACCAACAACCAACCCGCTGGCTAAAGGCAAACTTCCGCACATCTATCCTACATCTGTCCTTTCTCAATCTGAATTTATGCCCTCTCAAATGATTATTCTGAGCAAGAGGAAGAATTTCATCAGCATTGAGCATGCTCAAACCATTCAAGGCTTTATACACCTCAATCAGATCACCTCGCAGGTGCCTAGTCTCCAGACACTGTAATTTGCAAAATTTAAGCCTTTCTTCGTAAGAGCAACCCTTTGTTCCATTCACTAATAATCTTGTTGCCCTTCTCTAGATCCTTGTTAAAATGAGGCCTACAGTACTCAAAGTGTGGCCTGACCATTGCCTTATATAATGGGATAATCACCTCCTTATCCCTGATAGAAAAATTCCTGTGTATCATTGACAAGACACCATGAGCTACTCTTGCAGACCGTCTGCACCGCTCAGAAAACTTCATATCGACCTGCACAATTACCCCTAGGTCCTTTTCGTTCTCTACTGTCAGTGTAGTACCACAGAGTCGATACGTCACTCTGAGGTTGCTGCTTCTCATATGTAGTACTTTACATTTGTCAATGTTAAACTTCATTTGCCACCTCTCAGCCCATCTGCTCAACTTTTCTAGATCCTGTTGCAGCAGCGTACTGTCATTAGTGTCCTTAACAACCCTGCCAACCTTCGTATCGTCTGAAAACTTGGACATTAAGCTTGATATACCATCATCAATATCATTTATAAATACAGAAAACAACAATGGATCCAATACTGAACCCTGAGGGACTCCACTAATAACATTAGTCCACGATGAGCAGTGTCCATTGATTACCACTCTCTGTCTTCTCCCACTCAATCATCCCTTTATCCATAGCAGCAATTTGCCTCCAATGCCACACTGCTCCAATTTGTGCAGCAGTCTTCCATGTGCAACAGTATCAAAAGCCTTTCTAAGATCCAAATATATAATATCAAAGTTATTTCCTGCATCCAGTTCCTTTCTGACCACATCATAGTATCCAATCCAATTGGTTAGGCAAGACTTTCCCTTAACAAAACCATGCTGTTCCGAGCTATAACTGAAGTCTTGTCTAGATGATCCTGCAGTGCTTCTTTAACTAGTGCCTCCATTAATTTTCCTGGAACAGAAATTAAACTAACAGGTCTATAATTACTTGTGTTGCCCTTTGATCCTCCTTTGTGAATTGGGGTCACATTTGTACATCTCCAGTCCAAAGAAGCTCTCATAATTATGGCTAAGGGTTTGCTTACTTCCTTTGCTGCCTCCTTTAATATAACTGGATAGATCCCGTCCACCCTGGGTGCCTTTTTTATGTTTATCTTCAACAATTTCTCCTCCACTTTCCTCTGATTTATTACAAAATCATCCAGCTCACTGCCAGAGGTTAACTCACCTCTGGCATTCCACTCCCTGAATAACTCCTCATGGGTGAATGTAGATGCAAAGTAGATATAAATGAGAAATGTAAATAAAAATGCATATTAATGAGAAGGGAATTTACCGATTCAACTAACTAACCAATTACTGCACACTAAATTGGAATATTACTTCTGATTTTCTTTACGAATCTCTGCGGCATTCTACAATCCACTTGGATCACAAGTCGACCCCTCCGGATAAAGTAAAATGATTACATATGTGTTGTAGAAGTACACTATATGTCTAAACACAGTACTAACTCGTAAGCAGGAGGGCGTCAGGAGTGTACAGCGTGTGTGTGCCAAAAGTTATACGGCGCCCCATTAATTAAAAACAGCAGAAAACAATATTCTAAAATTCAACGAATTTTACCTTTGGCCTCCTGACGCCTGTGTGACATTGCCCACGTGGACGGCGCGCCCCTGCTCGTAAAGCGCATTCTCAAATATCTTTGAATATAGCTGACATTTCAAAAACATTTATTATCATATTATCATCATTCACTACAAGGAATAAAATCCCTACCTCAGGGGTTGGCCTTTATTACCAAATTAAAGATATGAGTAAATATTACTGATCGATTAAAGCGTATGAATTGTTAATTTATAAATATGTATTACAAGGAAGACTCAGATCTCCATCAGGGAACGTCTATACCGAGAATATTGTCTATCAAGAAGTTTTATAACGTAATGCATTCTTGCGAAAGATCTTGCTAATAACCAAACTAAACTAAAATCAAGTATATAACACAAAGGTGTTGTTGTAGGATTTTAGAAGCATTGGCAACTATGGCCATGTTGCTCCGTGTATATTGTCTGTAAATTGCGTGTGTTCCGCGGTCGATTTTCTGTTTGCTAGACAAAAAACTCGAGTCCGGGAGAAAAAAAAACCTTGCAACCCTCCCCTGAGACCGACTAACTCGGCCACATTGGGGAAAAAACCCATAAAAATTCCTCCCGTTATCGACAGGATCTAACTCAGGTCTTTTCCAACTGGTGTGGGGAGGACGGCGATTTTATCAACTGTGCTACCCACGAGGGTAGCACAGTTGGTGGAATCGCCAATTAACAATACCTACATAAAGGTATTGTTAATTCTTATTTTTATATATCTGTGTTTTCTTTTATTGACTAAAATGATTACTCAGACCTTTAATTTGGTAGTAAAATATTTTTAAAAATGGAACTTTATTGAACTAAATTTGAAAATGTGTACTGGTAAATGTTAGGAGTAGTACTAAGGGCTGAGCAAAGGAGGGTGCAAACGGGGAAGTTTCCCTCAATTTTTTTTAAGGTTTTTAAAATTTATTATCCTCATCGGCAGGTGTACTAAATTTCGAATAAGGGTTTTTGGGGGTTACCAATAATAAAATAGCAGCGAAAGTCAGAAAGTCGCTTCATCTGACGACCTCCCAAAAGATCGAAGCTATGGCTGAGGCAAACAGTGACACCATCTAGTGTTGCTCTCAATAACTACCGCCCACAACTGGATCCAGACTATTATTATTATTATCATCTGTTTATTAACCTTAGATTCACCCCCTGAACAGCCAGTGGGCTAGGAGGTTGTACAAATATATATATTTTAAATACAGCAACAATTTTATACAAATTTTTGATATTTAAAATAATGAGTTGGAAAATTATATTCACTTAATAGCAGTAACTTTAAAATAAAATAAAATTTAATGCAAAAATATGTAGGTTTTCCTACATATTTTTTCTGTCTTTACAATTTGCTTTGTTTTATATTTTTGCATTAAATTATTTACATTTCTCATACAAATAAAGCTTGCATTTTATAATAATTCGTGATTTGGCCAAGATTTCATTGATAATTTGGCTTCTGTATCTTCTATTTTCTCCAAACTTATTTGGATCTATGGAGAAGGTGTTGAAGTATTGAATCATGTTACACGGGAACATTCCTTTCAGGAAGTCCAGGATAGTGAGCTTCTTCCTAAGTGGACATTGCCTGCTCTGGTGGTTTCTATCGCTTGCTTAGGAAATGAGATAAGAGATAAAATAAGGTAAAGAGGTCCATCTCTGCAGCCGAATGAAGATGAGAAGTAGAAATATTGAACACACTGCATCAAGAATGGCACAGGATAAAGTCACTTGCCTTCAGGCCTTAGGCAATGAAATCGGTTCGAAAAGTCAGAGACAACCTCCCTAGGAAGATGGTAAAGCAAGTGCCACTGACCCCCATATGGCTACCACAAAGGAAGGGCAAGACCATCCATCTCGACCAACTGGAAGTGCTTCCTGAACAATTGCACTAGTGACCACTGAGGAAGGAAGAAAAAGACAATGCATAAAATGGAGCATCGAAATGAATACATTCATCATGTGAGCATACTACAAAGTGTGCTCGCATGATGAGAGCATACTACAAAGTAACAAAGCTAGAAACAGACACAGCAATCTACAGGACAAAACTACACACCAAGTGGTTGGAATGGTTCCTGACTGTTCAGGTCAGCCAATAGCAGACCAGAGATAGACCATCTTCACAAAGAACCTGATAGCTCCTGCAATCTTGGAAAAAATCAAGCAGGATGTAAGTTACCAACTACAAAGAACAACAAATACAGACCCAACCAAACCAGAACTGCAGGAGGAACAGAGTTCAAGAACTACAACCCAGAACAGCCACAAGCCAAAGTGGAAACAGAGGAGGCCACAATATCCAGAATAGAAGAAGTGGAACAAGACTTAGTAGAATTCAAGGGAACAGACCCACACCATACTGAAGCAAAGACACAAGAGAATTCTGTGGCAAGTCAAAGAAAATTTAAATCAGCAAATAATACTGGATTACCTCAACAACAATGAAGCAAAACTAGATGCCATCCACACAGCCATTTACTGTGCTACTAGGATGAATGGAAAAGAAACCAAATAGAAAACAAAACTCAAAGACAGGAAACCACCAGTCTGGGGAAAGAAGGCTACAGCATAAGTAAGCCAACTAACCCAGTACTAATGAGATAACAGAAGGAACAAGCCAACCAGAAAAGTGAAGATCATCCTCAAGGAAGACATCCACAGCAAACACGAGACCTATAATCACATGATCAGAGAATAACTGGACATCCTTAGGCAGAACCTCCTTGCACTCGGCACGAAACTTTGCCGATATAGGGAGAGTGCCCTTATATTGGCAAACCAGAGAAAACCAAACCTTATAACCAGAGAGCCTTTTACAGGAACACTAAAGAAGAGGAGAAAGGAGATGGAACCCCTGACCAGAAGGCACTCAAGGAGTTCTGGGGTAACCTGTGGAACAGCAAGGCTAGCCATAATGGGCATACCCCATGGACAGATCTAAAACAGAAGAAAATCAAGGACCTAAAAGAGATGCTCTGCAATCTGTACACATCAACTGCTGCAAGGCATTGAAATTATCGCTTATTTTGCTTCATTTATTTCTTTTATATACAAAAATGGTCCATACCAGCAGAGATAATATGGTAAAATGCAAGAGGAAAATATAAATACTTTTAATTCTTTATGAAAAACAATAGGCCACTTACTGCCATACAGTTAGTGGCAGTAAGTAGCCTACTGTTTTTGCACTGGCTGTCCCCCTGATCCTGTCTTCTAATCATCTTTATACTCTGGCATGACATATAAGTCAGAGACAAGGTGGGCTTTGCTCTTTGCTATGAAAGAGTAGCAATGCTATGCACAAAAAAGTTACTATTTCAATAACGTACTTGTATGATGGGCTATCGCATTAGTATTAGTATTGGCAAATGATGGAAGAAAGCAAGCTTATATACAGCATCAGTAAAAAAAAAAAAAAAACTTTCCACATCACCTCACCCCCTCCAACAGTGCCCAACCCATTTTCCACAATGAACACCTCTTCAGCATTTCTGACCTCCTAGCAGACATATCACATGTGATCAAAATATTTAGTTTCCATTTCTTCAAACAGATAAAACTGTACAACACAGTGTAAACTTGAATAACATCTATACAGATATAACTATGTATTTAACATCACCATAGTTAGGTGCATTATGGCATTCAGCCATTGCTCTGTAAAGCCTACAAACAAATCAACAGTGCCCAGATGTTTCTTGAATTTATTCAAACTATCCACTTCCCCAACAACAGATGGAAGTTTGTTCCCTCAATCCCACCAGCTGAAAGTAAACTTCCACACATCTACCCTGCAACCATTCTCCTTCAATTTGAATTAATTTATTAATAAGGTTTTTGTAGTAAAATCTCTTGTATTTATCCTTGTCAACAAGTTTTTTTTTTTTTTCAGTTATAATAAATCAAATTATTACATTATAACATAAAATTAAATACTTTTCCCACACACACACATAACATATAAACTAAGGGAAAAGAAATGCAAGTTCCCGTTATTCATTAATTAGATAAGTATAACATAAACTGGAAAATACATATTAATTGTCTTCATTATAAATTAAGAAACTTCTGACTAATAATTTCACCAATAACACTGGATAATTTGTTCTGTCCAGGAACAGTATTTGTAATTTCTTAAGTTATATCCAGATCTATTTCTGACATATTAATTTTTTTAATCAGTATTAAGTTTTCAACAAATAAGTTCATTTTTAACTTTTCATCAGGTAGTAAAAATCTTGTTTTAATAAAATAACTCTTCTTTTGTTTATGTTGTTCCACACTCCACACCAATAATCTGTTTAGCCTGTATATTTAAAGCATAATTTAGTACCAAGTCTACAATCGCAAAATTAAATTTCTACCTTTGTAGTTAGACAAACAGTATTCCTGATGTGATAAAAAATATATATATATAATCTGCAAATTAACTCATTAATGTGTTTATTCCAAGATGGCACATGATCTATCCACAATCCAAAAAAAAATGTGATTGATATTACTTTAACTAATTCACAAGAACAATTATTCTTTATCTGCATGGGAGTGTATCTTGATAAGAGGAGCAATATGGATAACCTCGAAAGTTGCTTTTATTAATAATAGCTTTGTTTTTTTTGTACACTCAAACATGGTGTCTTCTTATGAGTTAGTTATCATCTGTGTTAGATTTTTCAAATTGTGTACAATATTACATCATCTGCATATACTTTAATGAAGCTTTTTTATTACAAAAAGATGTCATTTAGACAAATATTAAATAATACTGGTCCTGACTGTGAACCTGTGTCACTACCCTTTAATCCTACATTTCCTTCCATTTGTTCCTTCAATATCAACCACCAGTTTTATAACCAATTAATAAAGTGGGTGGTTGTCCCATAGCTCAAACTTGTATAACTTGTTCTTTAATATTACCAAATCAACCAAATCATAGGCCTTCATCAGGTCCAAGAATAACATAAAAATAAAATTATTGTTATTCAGGTTTTGTTTTGGATCAATGTGATTCTGCCCCTTCCTTCTACTGTTAATATAAGCAAAGAAGTCTTTCCTACTTTTATTTGCAAGAGACTTCTTGAAATTTTCCTCTGCTTGCCTAACCTCCTTTGACTTGACTGCAGACCAGTTTATATCTACCACAGACTTCTATATCACCTGATACTTTATATGTGTACCATGCATTTTTCTTTTCTGCCACAAGTCTTGTCAATTCATCTGACATTCATTTAGGTCTAAGCCTTGAATAGTATTCCTTAAAAAAAAAAGTTGGTATGAAAAGCCCAGTAGCTTCTTTGATTACTTCCCTGAATACTTCTCATTTAAAATTTGCTGTTGGTAACTTCATTAGTTGGTCCCATTGCATAGAATTTAAAAACTACCTGAGACCACTATAGTCACCCTTACAAAAGCAAAAGTCCTTCCCATTGCCACTGACGGCAGTTATGTCTTTAAGTAAATCTCACATCAGTACATTGTGATCACTGCCACCCAGTGGGTCTTTTATCTGCAGATTCTTAATGCATGAAGAATTGTTGCTAATAATCAGATCAAGAACTGCTGTAGAAAACAGTCGTCCAATAAATCTACAAAAGTGTTGCTAGTGTGTGAGTGACCAATCCACAAATTCCAAATATCTGGAATTATTAAAATGATCTTATTAAATGAGACAGTTGCCACAGTTGAATCAAATAAACAAAGATATGGAGGAGATAACTGTGTCCATCTTCTTTTTATCAGAATACTGTATATTTTATAGAGTACCGTAGATTCTGTAGAACAATGCAAAAAAATTTAGCAGATTTATAGAATACCAATTCAGTGTTGGCCAAACAATTTACAAATGTGGATAACACTAAAGGAATTGGAAGATAAACTGTAACAAGTGAATCAGATACAGAAATACAATAAACAACAGTCAAACATGGTGTCACTTTAAGAACAACAGTTATTAGAAAATAACTGAGAGATAACAATTATAAGTCTAACTAATACTAAAATTGCAGAACAAGTAGTACAGCATATTGTACATAAGTTACAGATTCCATTTGTGAAAGAGGAATTTAATTATTTTTATTTACTGAAGAATAAGAAATCCAAGAAAAGCACCTCTGATTATGAAGTTTACAACATGGTTTGCAAAAAAAAAAAGAATGCAGTTACGAAGGTAAAAGGCGTAGAGCTTACTGCACATGACCTTCAACAGAAGGTCTACTTCAATGGGCAACTCACCATATTACAAAACCTTGTTTTGGAAATCTAAGCAAGCAGCTAAGCAACAAAGTTATGTTTAACTAGACAGATAGTGGGAACATTTATGTGAAAAAAGAGTGAAACTGCTGTAACTTTAAGAATTGTTAGTAGGGACAATGTTAACAAAATTAAGTAATACACTATAAAAACATATGTTAATTTAAGGAACACTGATGAGTTTACAAAACAAGTGAGGTCTGTAAAAGACATAAAACAATCCAGTTATCACAAAATGTATATCCAAAAATGAGACATTCTCAGTAAAGAACTGAGTCAAATTTATAGAATCAAGTAACTGATGATGTTACCTTTGAAACATTTGATTTCTTGTTTCATATTAGTGGAAGTAAATATTAACAGTGAATGGTTATCAGATTACAGTATGTATTCCATAAATTTAATGGAACAAGACAGTTAGGAAAATTACACCCCTATGCACTTTTAAAGACCACCTTCATTGTCATTAACTTCTTTTCTGAATGAACTAAAGATATTATTTCTAACTAAAGAGGATATTAATATGTGTAATACTTTTTTTTACAAGTGATTTAATATTTGCTAAATCAATCCTCAGTTGTGATGTAATATCATCTTCGAATGAATATGTATGGTTCTGAACATTGTATATAGGGAGTAAAGAGGTAGCAAGAATTTACTGGCTTCACCCTTTCTGTTTCGATCATATATACTAATTATGAAGAAAATCAAAATCTTATCTTTTATTATTAATAATAAGTTTTCAGATCATAACACTTGCTAAGTATATATATATATATATATATATACCAAGCTTCAACAGATATGAACAAGAAGATAAGAGTGAAAAGATAGTTACATTGAAATTATTTTCACAAAAAGTAAATTGTCAGATAGAAAAGTTATTAACACAAATTCATGTAAATATCCAAATCACCTGAACAATTTTATTAACAAACTGTATCAGGTAATTAACAATGCTAGTTATAGCAAAATTTTACCAAATAAAGAAAATCAAATAGGCCCTAACATAGGAAGGGTGACAAAAAACAGTAAACCTTGGATAACTGAAGAAATTTTGGATTTAATGAGTCATAGAGATAAATTTTTAGGAAATAATAAAACTACCCAAATAAAATAGTACATAATAATGAGTATATAAAAAGCTGAGAACTTAATAACAAAAAAATTATATTAAAGTAGCCAGTGGCGTATCTAAGTATCATTGCAATAGGGGGCAATGACCAGGTCCAGATATCATCATAAGGGGGCAGGGGGGGGTCATGGCAACCAGGGTTTTGAGTTTTTTTTTAGAATGCCTCCTGCATTCTTTTTCTTTAATTTCAAAATTTTGATTAAGGGAGGCATATGTCCCCTCTGCCCACCCCTGAATATGCCCATGACAGTAGCATGTTTAAAGACACCCTTAAATCTGCAAAAGATAAATGAAAGCAAAAGGAATAAAGATGGAATAGATGATGCTCTGAAAGTACTAGTGCAATCAGTAGATTTTATTATTTATTTATTTATTATTATTATTAGCCATATAGTGCAAGGAAGCCTGAGGCTTATGCTGCACCAGGCAAAAAACAAATTTCTGAATTACCCAGAGAGAGAGAGAGAGAGAAGTAGAAGGGAATCACCAAGAAGGAGAAGAATGATGATATCCAGCTCAGGACCATGTGTGTGCCAAGCCCATACTCACCAGATGTGAGCCCCTGAGAGTAGATAAACTGAAGATACTGGCAGCTTACTTTGCTAAGATTTATACTGATAGTGTTCAGTATCCTAACCTTTACTGTTATACTCAGACATCACAGTTTATGATAACCCTAGCTAATTCCTATGTAGTGTTGAAACCAACATAGGAGGCCATCATTAGCTTAAAGGGCCAATACACGTCGACAGGGCAGGATTTAAACTTTTCTTCTTATTATTATTATTATTATTAGCCATAGGGTGCAAGGAAGCCTGAGGCTTATGCTGCACCAGCCAAAAAAAAAAAAAAAATCCCGTGTTACCCTGAGAGAGAGAGAGAAGTAGAAGGGAATCACCAAGAAAGAGAAGAATGATGATATCCAGCTCAGGACCCTGGGTTTGCCAAGCCTATACTCACCAGATGTGAGCCCCTGGTATACGGCCAGAACATATATTAGGCCCTTCCTCATACAGTTCACCTATTAAAATATTTTTAAAAAAAAGTATTTTTTTTTAAGATGGACCAAGGCCCCCTGTAATGTGAGGTCCTAAGCTGTAGTTTGTTTATCTTATATGCAAATCCGGCCCTGCACGTTGATTCATGCGGCGATGCGAGATCGCAACATGAATCGCGACTTACGCATCGGTCGCCCGATCTCAGTATGACCTTTGAGAGTCAAGGTCACAGATGCAGCGATACTGCGGTTTTATAAAAAACACCTCAGTATCAAAAGAATTTTTTTTAAAAAAAGTTCATATTATTATTATTATTATCATTAGCCATGTGGTGCAAGGAAGCCTGAGGCTTATGCTGCACCAGCCAAAAAAAAAAAAAAAAAAAAAAAAAAATTCTGAATTACCCTGAGAGTGAGAACAAGAGGAAGTAGAAGAAAATCATCAAGAAAGACAAGAATGATGATATCAAGCTCAGGACCCTGGGAGTGCCAAGCTCATACTCACCAGATGTGAGCCCCTGGGGTTAAACATGTGTCCTAATCTCAACGGCTACTAAGCTATGGCTGTGCGGATTTTTAAAATTGACTACGGGGATCTGCAAGATAAAAGAAATGAAAATGATAAAAAATAAATAAGAATAACCAAACACATATATAGTATGAATATACACTTTACTAGGTATATGTCTGTTTATTTTTAAATAGTTTATTATTTTTTACCATTCGAAAAACTCGATAGACATTTTTAAATTCAAATACAACACCCACAGTTCATAATCGGACACAAGTTTATATGATTTTTTTTTTTTGTTTCTTTTGATATGTAGGACTGCCACTATAATTTTATCAGTGTGATTTAGAAGGACCCTGTAGATTATTATTAGCCATACAGTGCAAGGAAGCCTGAGGCTTATGCTGCACCAACCAAAAAAAAAAAAAAAAAAAATTCTGAGTTACCCTGAGAGAGAGAGAGAGAAGTAGAAGTGAATCATCAAGAAAGAGAAGCATGATGATATCCAGCGCAGGACCCTGGGTGTGCCAAGCCCATACTCACCAGGTGTGAGCCCCTGAGATGATTACATAAACATATTTACATCAAAATACATTTTAATTATTCATTAAATAACTACAAGTAATGATTAAATTCGTCATTTGTTGGAGCCGAGATAACACAAGCTCTCTGCGAACCAAAATTAAGATAATGGGAATAGCTAAAATCCAGAAACTTGATATGGTATATCCAAGTTGAATGCCAATGAAACTGAGTTGATTTTAACACCACAGAGTTGGGCACAAATCGTTTCTAGATATTCCACTCTTTTTGGAGCCAATTACCTTCCATTTTGTATTCTAATTTATACTCCAGCATGACCAATACGTCAGAGGAGTTTACAATTATTTTGACAATGAATAGAATCATTAACGTATTTAACACAGGGTTTAACCACAGTCTACATTACTACACCTTGCTTAACCACTCGGCTACATCAAGCCTAAAAACATACGCCCCCAAGTGGGCCTGAACTAGTGATGCGCATAATCAAATGATTGCCACAATTGAACGATTAGTAATCGATTATTTCATAATTTTATTTAATCGAAATATTCGATATTTTGGAAATAAACGATTATCGAAAACAGCAAAGGTATTAAAAAAACACAGTGGAGGGATTCGAACTGACATTATCAGAACTAAATATTAAATCATGCACCACCTAAAACTACTCGGTTAAAAAAAATGTATCCGTATATATCCGATTCGATCGTCGAAAATCAAGAATCGATACAGATAACTATCACTAGCCCGAACTACTAACCTTTCGGTACAAACAGCTGCGTTAGCAGATTGCGACCCTAAAGCAACATCTTAAAACCGTACACGAGTTTTTATTTATTTCTTACAAATTCTTTATCGGTATTTGGGTAGCGTATCTTGACGTTTTCCAACAAATCGGTATGTGCATCATCACATAATTGTTTATTTGAATAATCTTTGCATTTGCAATTCCACACACAGATGAAGGTGATTACTACAAAATCCTTCCAAAAAATTTTTTGATAGCAACGTTCATGTTCGGTGTTTCGGTAGCAGAATACAAGTATACTCTGTGCACGGAAAGGAGAAAATTCGTTTAAAAGGGTGGGGGGGGGGGGAAACGGACACTGGAAACACACAGAGAAAAGAACAGAAAAAAAATCAAGACTCTCGGTATTGGAGTTACATGAAATCCCATCCGAGATTGGGATGCTGACTTCAGGGTTTACTTTACCTCATGTATCAAGTTATCTTATCCACAGACGTTTCAACTTGAATCTCGTGAAGAATCAATGCATTTAGGATGTTTATAATGCCACATATCTCCAAGAGAGAGAGAGAGAGAGAGAAATTATGTTTTGTGCTTTCTCTTACGACTGCCACAAAAGATTATATGCAAATAAAATTAAGTCAGATAATGTGAAAAGTTTGTTACATTTCACTTGGATTCAATTTTTTTCTGAAAAATTAATTTAATTTTCAATTCCGTGATTAAAAGAAGTGAAAAATAAATAATTAACTTATTACTAATGAATTAACTAATAATATACAAATAATTATTTTCACTGCACACGACTTTTGTCATACTTATTTTCTCATAGATTTTGACAAAAACTGAAATACAACACATATTCATGTTTTGTAATGATTAATATAATAAACAAATAATAATAGCTATTATTTATATATGTATGCATAAGCATGCGTACTTAAAAGTCGTTGCTTTTTTAAAAGCTCCTGTTTTTCTGTTTTTGTTATCAATTTAGTAACAAAAACAGGAGCTTACAAAAAGCAACGAATTTTAAATGCACACACACACACTTAACCCGAGAGCTACTTCTTTTGCGCATTTACTCCTCCAACAGCAGCATATCAACAAATTTTTATGATATTCATACATATCGTAAAAATAAATAAAAAAACAAATAAATAATAACTGCCGGATTTCTGCTGGTCCGAGTTTAATGAAAATTTGGGATAGCTAGATAAACCTTTCTAAAAGAAAACCAAAAATAAAATTTCATGAAAATCCGTCCACTAAAACCCGACATACGGACCGACAGTGAGAGGGATGGACATGATAAAAGTAGGCCCTTTACTCAAAAGCGAACGCACCTAACAAAACTAAGACAAGCACAGTGACACGACACGTACTGTAACTGTTGGGAGTATGTCCAAGCAACATATAAAAAAATAAATTTTCTGTTTATACTCCGGGACGACCAAACGGTCAGAGGAGTTCATAAAATAGACAGAATACGTGTACAAGAAACAGCAACGTATTGAGTAGTCACGGGCTTGAACCCTGGTCACTCAAGGCACGTGTACAGGCACCCGAGCGCCTGACTACTAGGCTACGGCGGCCTTCTATAATTTCTCAG
Source organism: Mastigoproctus giganteus (assembly GCF_048544385.1). Classification (NCBI taxonomy): domain Eukaryota; kingdom Metazoa; phylum Arthropoda; class Arachnida; order Uropygi; family Thelyphonidae; genus Mastigoproctus; species Mastigoproctus giganteus. The sequence goes on along the minus strand of NC_143575.1, from coordinate 168,452,355 downwards.
TTGGGAGTATGTCCAAGCAACGTCTAATTTACAGTTCTAGCGCTACCTACAGACTTCCATTGACTTCTGTAACTACAGTATAAATAGCGATTCATGGTATTTAGAAAAAAAATTAAGGTACGCATGATTTATTTTTTTCCTTAGATTATTTTTTTTTTTCCTATTGTCGGTGATTAATAGATGTGAAAATAAAAAGATCACCTTATCAATTAATTACTAACATTATAACTTTAGAGATCACTTAATAAAACTCTACAGTTTTAAGCTCTCTAAACTTAGCCGTTCAGTTTTATTACAACTGTATAATATTTATTACTCTTCTCTGGTATTCTTTCAGTATACGTGTATCTTCTTTACGAGGACACAGCGTGCACTGAGTCTTGCATAACAATACATGCAAAGAGTGCACAGAGTGTCTAAAGCTAACAGTACTGCATTAAAACTACATTTAATTTATGAATTTTTTTTCCATACAAATCGTATGAAAAAAAGAAATAATAATTGCTGAATGAATTTCTATTTGTCAGAGTTGAATGAAATTTGGAATGGCCCGACAAATATTTTTTAAAAGGCCCAAATATAAAATTTTATAAAAATCCATCCACTGGAAGTCCTTCTGTTAGATGCGGGCGGACGGACTGGGTGAAAACAATATGCATATATGCGAATGCAACTAAAAATCTAAAGCTTTATTTCGTGCGAATTTTTTTCAGTTTTTAATTATTGAAAAAAAATATATATTTAAACCAGGATCTGGTTCGGACTAGTGGAAGTTCCAATTACTGCGATTGCAATGTAATTCTTTAGGGAAAGTAAGAAATCTTATCCACTTTTTCACACCGTGACTGAGGTAGTCAGTTCTAATAAAAGGTGGAGTAGTGCAGGTTGGGCTGTTCTGAATTTCATGAAGGCAACAATGATCATGAAGCATCGATATATTGCGTGTGTAAACTGCGTCCAGGTCGGAGTGTCTTTTCTGACAGATGAAAGTACGGATTTTTCTGGAGGCAAAAAAAGGGTGTGAAATACTCAACCAAGTTGCCTAACTCAGGCATAGCTTAAAAAATTCCAAGGAAAGGTCAGGCACTTTCCCATACTTTGTGGAAGGAAGGAAGGATTATAATAACTGCTTGTCAAAGGACCTTTGAAGCAAACAAATCAACTATAAAATAGACGCAATTTATACAAAGAGCAACAGTGTGCAACAGAGCACACGATGTCATCAAATATGAAGTGCTATTTTTAAGCAGGTGGCAGAAGGCAATTTTATTGTTGCACTGGCATTTAGAAGCGTAAGGAATTTAATCGTGTTGTGCATAACATCGGTTTTCCCCTAAAATATGTGTTTATTTTGTCACCACCGGATTTTTATCTCTTGGGTGCGCTCATGAATAAGGTTTACTCAAACAACCCATATCTTCTAGATTAACTAAAATAAAATACTGACAAACTGCATTCGTGTCATTTATGAATAAATATTTGTAGAACTGCATTAAACACACTACTTTGTGTGTTAAAAAACACACACTAATTAAACACACTAAGAAAAGTGAAAGTATGCAGAGAAAGACGGGTGCGAGAATTAATATTGGCAAAAGGACAGCAAAAAATTCTCACTGCCTGAATTCGGAGTGAGGACATCCTTTGTTCAGTTATGGGGCCCTTTTCAGTCAGAGACCAATTGCTTTGTACCGCTGCATCCTAAGGACCAGCACTGAATCTAGTTCTACAAAGCGGACACTTTCAGAAGATAGTTGCGATTTCAACAGCCACCTGGACTAAGGTCCAGTGACCCGACATCAACACCACACTAAAGCACACACGCATCACTACACTGATTTCCCTTACCTTAGGTTACCTACCCATTTATAAGGCAGATTTACCATAGATTGAAAGAACCGTCTTAACACAATAAATAAATAAATAAAAACTTTTAATTGAATTATGGTGTTCGTTTTAAGAAAAATTTGTTGTACTGCACACTGGGTTTCTTTCCAGTAGCAGACTACACATGCTGGAACTTCCCGCGAGTTTTGAACCCCTCATGTTCTTTAATAACCATACAATACCAGCCGTCGGCCCGTCTAACTCTTCGTCCTCCCTGCGGTGGCAGAACTGACAGTTTTGCTAGTATTGCATATTAATCAGATTACTGCAAATAGGGTTTCATTTCAACTGGACAACCCAGTACTGATGTCTCATTGCCTTATTGCTTCGGCGCATAACCCTAATCGGATCCAGTTTGTTTTTATGGGGGGGATATATAACGATAAAGATATATGATTGACAATAATCGAATAAATAAAAGAAATCACAGCACCGTGTGTTCTAATTTATTCGGGCTTTTGAGGGAGGGCTGCCGTCCCGATCGCCCCTACTGAATCTACCACTGTCCGCACCCTCGCGGCTAGCACTGGTTATATAATAACTATCCTTATCTTTCCCTACTGTTGGAAGGGCCTGGATTTAAATTCTATTCGTGATGGGAGGAGATTTGATGTGCTTTTTTCTATACTTTGACCAAGTTAGTCGATCTCGGGAGAGCAGCATGTGGCTTTTTTCTCCCGCTAATATGATTTTTCACAAGAAATGCAGCCCAACTGATAGAATGCACGCAATTTTACCGACGCAATAAACTTGTGCTTCATGGCATCAACTGCTTTGGCATAAATAAATAAAAAAAATTATTATTTCAATTATAAGTACAAACAAATTACCGTTGTAATTATCTTCAATAAAAGATTCTTCTACTAACTTTTATTTTAATATTTATCTAAATCCCATTCAAACTTAAACTGACATAATACATAGTTACCCTTGCACTAACAGAAGATACACAGCGCTTGGCGCATGCTAATTCTTAAGCGCGAACTGCAATCCCATTACAGACGATAATTCAGATAGCCAATAATGGTGAATAACGTACTGTATTTATGTTAAATATAAATGCTTATTCGTAAGATAATGAATGCAGTAGTCACAAAAAGCAAGAAAGCGCATCCTAACCAATATATTCTGAACGCAATCGAATTGAATAGTTTCGAACTACTGCCGGAGTAGGAGTGGGGATGATTCATCCAATTTCCTTTTGATATCTTTCATTAGATATTATTCAGATTAAAAGTCCTAATGTTTGATAACTGTGTAAAACATGAAATTAAACTTTATTGCAATATTTTATTTTATTTTATTAACTATAATATTAAATTAATGAATGCATTATTATATTAATTCAAATAATATAGCCGGGTAATGATAAAATTTAAAATGAAAAACAAATAAAAATAACTTACCCCGCTCCAAAAAAAAGGACAGCTACCAAACGATTTGCTGAACCTAAGGCATTCCTGCAGAGTCCTCTGCATGCTTAGTCATTCTAAATTGAAAACAGCGATTCTTTACGTCTTTTCACGAAAACAAATCTTTGAGAAGATTTTGCGTTCGGAAAACAAATCTTTGAGAAGCAGCATGGAATAATCTTTTGAAAATCTAATATACAAGTACAAAACAAAATAGTAACTACGTATATGATTTATTATTAGAGAAAAAGAAAGAAAACGGATAAGTGAATAAACATATACAATAATAATAAAAAAGAACAGAGAAGGGTCATTTTATATTTTACATTTTATACACAAGGATAATATAAGTTTACTGAGTCTTAACAACTGATGCTATTTACTACACTTACACTGTATTATACACAAAACGGTAGCCTACATTTTTAATTGTTATTTTTGTATTTCAAGTGGAAATGAAATACAGGGTGTCCAAAAAAGGTGTAACCAATTTTAAATGTTTGTAACAAATGTAATTTTAATGATAGAAACACAAAACCTGCATTAAATGTGAGAAAAACAATTGAAATTTTTACTGACATTCAACATGTGCACCACTTATCACACGAACAAAAAGGTGTAACCAATTTTAAAGGAGGAATACAAACATGTTGGAGAAAGTGGAACAAGATGAACGTGTAATGACACGGGTTTGTTTCACGGACAAGTGCACATTTCATGTTTCGGGAAAAATGAATAAGCAAAATGCCCGAATTTGGGGGACTGAAAACCCTTCTCTGCGCGCAGGAGTATCAGCGAGCCCAAAGGTGAATGTGTGTGTGTGTGGCATCATGGTTGATCGTGTTATTGGACCCTTTTTCTTTCAAGAAGCAACTGTGAGAGCGAATAATTACCAGGACATGCTTGAACTTTGTGTGTCCTCAATTGGATGAACTGCCAAATAGGGTTATTTTCCAACAGGATGGAGCGCCGCCACATTGGGCTTTGAATGTGAGGAGGTCTCTTGATGACAAATTTCCTGGCTGGTGGATTGGGCGTGATGGTCCCATTGCGTGGTCACCACGTTCAACAGATTTATCCCCTTGTGATTTCTTCGCATGGGAATTCATCAAAGACACAGTCTACAAGACCCCTGTTGCAGACATCGCATACTTAAAGCGCAGGATTACAAATGCAATTACCATGATTAAGCGTGACATCCTTGAAAAAACATGGGATGAACTTTATTACCGATTAGATATTGTTCATGTGACAAGTGGTGCACATGTTAAATGTCAGTAAAAACTTCAACTGTTTTTCTCACATTTAGCGCAGGTTTTGTGTTTCTATCATTAAAATTACATTTGTTACAAACATTTAAAATTGATTACACCTTTTTGGGACACCCTGTATTAAACTGGTTAATAAACTGCAATATCAATAGATATCAGCGCTTTCAAAATATAACAACCCCAAGGGCTCACATCTGGTGAGTATGGGCTTGGCCCACCCAGGGTCCTGAGCTGGATATCATCATTTTTTTTTTTTTTTTTGGTAATTCCCTCCTACTTCTCTCTCTCTCTCTCTCTCTCTCTCTCTCTCTCTCTCTCTCTCTCTCTCTCTCTTCCTCAGGGTACTCAAACTTTTTTTGGCTGGTGCAGCATAAGCCTCAGGCTTCCTTGCACCATATAGCTAATAATAAAAATAATGGAAAGAGTTATTGCTTGGTATCGGTATCAATGCTGTTAAATTTCTTATGGGCTAACTCAGGAATGTGCAGCCTTTTTCGATTAGGTGCAGGCCAGACAAGAGGGGTGGGATTTAGGGGATTAAATTACACACATTAGAAATTCTTCAAAGGACCTGGATGAAACTTTAATGTTAAAAATTTTAAGTAATCAAATCCATTTGGTAATAATCGGTATAAAGTTCTACAGACTTAAAATAATAAAAATGTTATTATTTTATTATCTTATTGATTCAGTATATGTTAGAATTGAGTTGTTGCCTTTTAACCCTCATATTTCCACGGACATGCAAACACACCCAAACACACAGACAGTCCGAAAACCCTATCATGCCCTTTACACTGAGCCCTGCGTTAACTTTCGATGCTCCAGGTTAGAGGCCTATTATTTTTTCAGAGTTAAACGGAAAGACCCGATTTTCACCGAACTGCTTCTTCACCACAGTTAATTCAATTAATGGCTATGTTTTAATCCAAACTAAAGCCATGAAATAATAAAAATTCAATATACAGTCTAAATACATGTTTTGTTACACAGGAGTAGAAATAGCATAAAAGGAACACACGACATTCTTTTATAGTGCCTATCTGTCTGCTAAGCCCCTGAGGAGGTAGCAGAGAGAGACGGCCATGTGAAGGAATGTTACCTTCCTAATTCTTCCTAGCTATTTTCCTAATTTTTATCTACTTAATCTTTAATAATTCCCTTTATTTCCTTTCTCCTCTAACTTTAAACCTCTAATCTTTTCAACCCTTACTTATATATATTTGTTAACTTGATTTCATGTTAATTGTTAACATAGAACTATAGGCAAATCGACAACTGCTAGAATAACAATGGCTAGCCAATTAACCCTTAATTACCTACCGGTAATGTCTCCCACCAAAAATAATAAAAATTTTCACTACCACTCACAAAACAAAAATCAACCGGGACTTTGACCTAATATATCAATGCGCGGATAATGTTTAATTGTTTAATCCCACAATAGCATTAACACCGCATAACCGCAGCATTATCACAATTGAAAATTTAATAATAAAAATAGAATATAGGCTTAAAAGTAGTGTTCAAGTAAATAAAGGGAATACATATCTCTAGTAGCCTATCGTGTTCGAATTTACTGGAGAATTAATGAATTCACAAAAAAGTATCGAGGGGGAAAAGATGGCGTGGTTCCGTTAAACGTTGTACAACAACTTCAGAAGAAGGAAGCTGTAGTGAATTTTCACTATAGCTCTGTTCTTCTGCGTAATTTGTTAAGCAAGAGCATAAAACGAACATGAAGGGCATAAAACGAATCGAGACTATGTACGAATTTATTGGAGCAAGATAGCTCCCGAAACGTCAAAAAAATTCCTCCTCCCCTCACATAATACTCTGTAAATTCACTAATTCTCAAATAAATTCACACATGACAGTCTATAAAGTTTTGTGTTCTTTTTATGCTATTACAATGCAAATTATTTGTAAATTACTATAGTTGTTCAACTTCTGGGATCCTAAGTAACTTTAAGTAACTGCCCTAACTTTATTCTGTAAATAGAATATTCGACTTGTGGTCCTTAGCACTGCGTACCACTAGTAGGCGAAATAAAATTTGCTACCCTAAATGATGAACACTGTTAATTCTGTTAAATTTAATACTGCTAACCAATTAGAAAGCAATGTCAAAAAAAAAATTTTGGCTCCCTCCTGAACTGCCGCTTATAGGCGATGCCTACCTCGCCCATCCACTTGCAGCAGCCCTGGTTGTGGCACACGGGAAAACTTTGTGGACAGAGAGTACCCAAATAGAGAGTTTGAGTACAGACTCTGCTCAAGATATGCACTACCCATTGTTAAGTCTGCGCATGTAGCACAGTGGTATCGTCACAGTCCTCCGCACACCGGTGGAAAGGCCCGGGTTCAAATCCAGTCGATGATGCGAAGAACTTTAATGGGCTTTTTTCATTCCGTGGCTTAGTTAGTGGGTCTCAGGCGTAGATAGGAAGATCCCCCCCCCAGAAACAGAGGTTTTAATCGTCCAGCAAAACAGGCAAATCGACCAGAGAACACACGCAATTTACAGACATACTGTAATAAATATTTCAGTACTGTATCTGTAAGAAATTACGGGTGACCCTAATATAATAGTTTGAGTTTTACCCATTGTTAACTGTTTCGCTAGTATACTATTCTCAATCAGTCACAATGAATCGCGAAATTCTCTTGCTTTGGCCGTATATCGTTTAAAACCAAAAAACCGACAATATATGTATTTCATCCCTTTGTCTACACCCTTGTGAGCCAGAAACATTTTTCTAATTCCTTCCATAATCATTTCCCATGTAATCTCTAATATTGGGTGACTGTTGCTAATATGTGAAATTGGTATTTCGTCTGTACCAGTTCGGTATATAGACATACTGAAACACCCGTATTAACTCAAAGGAGTGGATCCATTTCGTTTATTTCAGATCAGCTGGAACCAGTCCATATTGAATAGGCCTAAAGAATTATTCGAGTCACAGGCCTAAAGAATTATTCGAGTCACTGACGATATTTGAAAGCAGACCTCTCCAAACTAGTTACAAGACTGAAACCACTTTATCGTAACGTAGGATGGCGATAGAACACATATTTATAATAATAATATACAGAGGCCTTGTGACTTTAATCGTGTTGTAAAAATTCTGAAAAAACAAGAGTCCAAACCGCATCTAATTAAATACTGACCCTATGAAAAGTTGCAATGTGTCATTGATTATGTTAAGCGCAGGATACTAGAGCTCTTGCTCAACACTCTATCGAGTAGCATAAGGAGAGGCATCGCTGCGGTCACCAACGCTAGGGCTGATCATTGTGGGCGGATGCAGCGGGTGCAACTCCCGACTAATCGCCCTCTTGAAAGAGAGTTTCGCGTTTTGACCTACAATATACAAAATTTGACCTACAATACGACCTGCATTTTCAAGCTTTTCTTCTGGAAAAATATACACTGTGCTGCCACTTTGTTAGGTACACCTACCTAGTAGCGTGTTTAGCCTCCTTTACCCTTCAAAACAGTCTAAATTCGTCTAGGCATGGATTGAACAAGATGCTGAAAACATTGTGCAGGAATGGAGTACCAGGCAGACATGAGTGTGTCGCGCAGTTCCTTGAGATTCGACTGAGGTGTAGGCCTCCAGCGAACAGCCCTTTCAAGCTCATCCCAAAGATGTTCAATAAGATTGAAATCCGTGAACTGAGCGGGTCACTGCAGCAAAGAAAAGTCATTGTCATGTTCCTGGAACCATTATATAGTGATTCAGGCTTTGTGCACCGGCGCATTATCCTGCTGGAAGTAACCATCTGACTGAGGATAAACTGTAGACATGAACGGATGCACTTGTTCAGCGACGATGTAGGATTCATACGTGAATCTATGGGTATCAATGGACCCAACGTGTGACAAGAAAACATTCCCCACACCATGACACTACCCCCCACCACCTTACACAGTAGTCGTCAGATATGACGGTTCCATGGATTCATGTTGTTATTGCCAAATTCTGATACCTTCCATCAACATGATGCACCAGGAACTTCGACCCGTCAGACCAAGCAACTGTTTTCCAATCCTCATTCATTAATAACAAAGGTACGCGATGTGGCCGGTCGGCTGTTGTAGTCCATTCGCGACAAAGTGCGACTAGTGGTCCATTGCGATATTTTGTTCTGCGCACCAAGGTTGTATTCTGACGTGATGTGCGACGTTGTGGCCGGTCTGTTTGCTTGCACAATTCTAGCCATCCTCCCCTGACCTCTCTCATCAACAAGCGATTTTCTTCCACAGGAGGGCTATTGAGAGCATGTTTTCTGTTCGTTGCACCATTCTCGAATACCCCCTTAAACTGTGGTGTGTGAAAAGTTCAGGAGAACTGCCGTTTCAGAAATGCTTTGTCCAGCACGTCTTGCACCTACTACCATGCCACGTCCGAAGTCCGTTAGGTCACTCCTTTTCCCCATTCTTGCTGCAGTTTGTATGCTTAACTGATGCCAGAAAGGTTGTCCTGCTGCATTTAAATCCACAACTGTGGTCATGTGACTTGCAACGTTGTGGGACAAACCATTTGTGTGCACAGCAGGGTGTACCTAATAAAGTGGCAGCACAGTGTATATACTCGAAATTTATAGAGACGATATGATGACGCCTCATGAATAAAAATCAGTGGCAGAAATGTACTCGAAAGTCTGTTCTGTGATCGTATATGAATATCGAGCTAGTAAACGAAATCATACAAGACAAGACATGCATAACGTTGAAATAACGTAAATATTGGGAACAGGGTTCCCTGAAAAAATTAATATTAATAGTTGTACATAAGAGAACAATGATGATATCCTGAGCTGGAATCATCATTCTTCTCTTTCTTGGTGATTCCTCTCCCTCTCTCACTGGGTAATTCAGAATTTTTTTTTTTTTTTTTTAACTGGTGCAGCATAAGCCTCAGTCTTCATTGCACCATATGGATAATAATAAAGCCAGGTAATACAGGCTAAAAGGCATAAAAGCTGGATTTTTAATAAATTAAAAGCTGTGATATGGGCTGACGAATTTCAATTTTGCCTATACTCTGCCAGCACTGAACCCACAGGAGGAGAATAGCGCATTTCATCCAGAGATCATGATGTTGAACAAGCTGTTGGTGGGTCATTGATGCTTTGGGGAAGTTTTTAACTATTATAAAGTGAGTCCCTTTTTGGTATATCACCCGGGGTGAAACAGGCTGGCTATACAAATATTTTGGATGAAAAACTGTCTGGGCCTCTACTCTTTTATACTGGCATAGGGAACATGAGGGAATGGTAAGACATTCAAATTGGCGAGAAAGTTCACCAAATTTAAATCCTGTAGAGAACACAGGACTATTTCTGTTTTGTATGAAAAGTGAAAGCACAACAAAAGCGCCCACAAAAGCTGAATGAATTACAGGAGATCTAGTTGAATCCCTGCCAACGAGAATTCATGAAGTGTTCGTGGTGCAGGAGAGTTTACATATTATTAACTGAAAAAATTGTAGAAATGACTAATATTTCGTTTGGTGTCTGTAATAATGTAATGTAAAAACTCTATGATACTTGGTTGTACACAGGACTTAATGCGCTCGGAGTACTGGGAACCACCAAAGTTTTTCTGGAAAGAAACAAGGATGGACCTGGCCTTTGTGTTGGGGAGGGGGAGAGGGAGAGAGCATAGGAAAATTGTCCTGTTTTCAGATATTTACTACGTATTACTGCTTCAACAACAATAACAACAACAAAGGTTTTAGAGAATAAAAGTATTTTGTTTGTATCTGTCGATCAGAATGCTGGATATTATAGCAGAGGCTGAGATTTTTCTTGATAACTTTGCTGACTATCTTCTCAGGTTATAATAATAAATAACATTGAATTAAGACGGAGATGAGTAAAATTACTCATCTTCGTCCTGTTCCACAATGACTTTAATGTTGAATAGGTATAATACAGGCTTTCGAATCCCGCCGATTTGAAAAAAAATTTGGTGGGCTTTATTACACACAGTTATAGAGTTAGTTGTTCTTAGGCGGCGGACTGTGGTTTTATTTTACAGAATCCCCAAGGTTTCTGTTCCTCAAGCAAGTAAAAAAGTAAACTGATCAAAGACTACATATAAATATATAGACCAGTGGTTTTCAACCGGAGTGCCACGGCACACTAGGCTTCCACAACAACATTCTTGGGGTATCGTGTAATTTCGGTTAAAGTTACTTAAAGTTATTGTTTTATTTTATTTTATTTATTTTTTTTATATTTATACATTTATTTCATTATTAAAAGGTGTACGGCATCCATTTAATTTTGTGGTGATCTATAATTGATGTTTATTTAGTACCTCTATATAAAGAATAAAATTATTATATAGGCATATATTAAAAGGTTGAAAACCGCTCTGTTAGGTATTTATTTTGGCCCAGGGGTGCCGTGAAAATATTACAGGGACACTAAAGACGCCATGAATCGAGAAAGCTTGGGAACCTCTGATATAGACAGTGTATGCTTTATCTTTATTTTCTTTCAAAACACAATTATAATGTGTAAGTGGCGCCGTTCAACACCGTTTACGTATTAATTTCACTGAATTTTTTTAGGTGGTTATTTTCAGTTAGACGTAACTTTTTTTTAGTTAAACGTAATGAGCTTGAATCATTTCCAGCTATCTTGCTGTTACGTAAAAATATGTCCGCAGATTAGTTTGGTTATTGTATTTTATTTATTTATTTTTTTTTTTTCATAGTTCCTAAAAATGTTCGCAAAAATAATTTTCAGTGACTTTGGCTTATCAATCTCGCACAAATTGTAAAAAACAACCAATCCCAGCAACTCTCATTCAACTGAACACACGTACAAATTTTATAAATGGTTACAATAAGTGACGTTATGTGGCTATGGTTCGTATTTAACTTTCATTAGGCCAAGGGAATAGCAGACGATTTTTCTTTCAATGTGTCGTGTGGTTTTCTAGTGTGTAATATTAATTTTAAAAAAATGGCCAAGAAGATTTTATGCGTTGGACGTGCTTGTTTAGACGTAATTATGGTATGCAAATCTTTTCCAGAAGAGGACAGCGATATTAAGTATGTTCCCTCCCCTTCTCTTTAAAAGAATCATCACCATGGAATGTTTATACAATTTAAATTTAAATATACTTAATATTTCTGATCGGATATCTACAGTTAATCCATAACTAATACTGTGCCGTCTCTCAGAACCCAAAGTATTTAAATTTTCCGTTTATGCGCCGGTTTTACTTTTTTTCGGGATCACCAACGCTTCCGTACCATTCCTGCAAATTTGCCACCTGATTTGAATCTTCACAACATTAATTAATAAATAAATAAAATAAAAAAGTAAGTAGCAAACCGAACTCTGATCTGGTGTTGTGAAGATTCAAATCAGGTGGCAAATAAAAAAAAAAAAAAAAATATATATATATATATATACAGTATATATATATATATTTTTTTTTTAATTTTTTTTTTTTTTTTATATTGTACCATTGTGGTAGTGTACCATAGAATAATGATTAAATGAAGAGACAGTGAGAAACTTTGTACAGGTATTAGGAACATTTATAGGGGTTGTATAAGAATTACCATAAAAGGTCACATTTTGATACACGATGCTGAAAAATATGGTCACATGATATCAGTATGGCATATGATCTAAACAGGCCTAATAGCTGTCAGCCATGCCCGATATAAGGGTGTATATAAGATTCTGTCGCAACAAATCCCATTTTAAAACCAGTACAGACCTTATCTCACCAAGTGACCAAGGAGTTTGTAGTCGGTGTGCAATGCAACAGCAAAGGGTATCCCGCACATGTTTGGTTGAATTTAAGTCTGGCGATCACGCTGGCCATGGCAATCGTTGGATAGCTGGATATCTTTGGTTTCAAGATATTCCTCCACCACTTCAGCTTTATGTGCAGTGGTGTGGCACATAAAGAGAACACTCCCTCCACTGTAAGTGTCCCTTTCTCTGATGTTGGAAGGTTCTTATCACATTCCTGGTTGTCTCCAGATAAAATAAAAAGTCTAGAATCTGTTTGTAGGCTAAAACGGGACTCACGAGAGAACAGAACCGTACTTCATTTGTCGGGGGCTCCAAATAATGTGTTCATGGTACCAGTTTTGATGAGCTCTGCAGTGGTTTGGGATTAATGGGATACAAACCACTAGTTTCCTTGTCCACTGGAATTGAGCCTTCTTATCACATTCCAGTTGGAAATGTTTACACCTGTGGCTGCAGCAACCTCAAGAGACAGTTGAGTTGAGAGGATATTGTAGGGTACTGCCTTGCTCTTAGTACCAGATAGTAGTCTGTTCTGGTTGACATATCCCTCGGGCAACCTTGGTCAGCTCTCCTTGTAATGGTTCCTGTTTGCTGAAACTACTTCCATAGTGCTGTGATCACACTGCGTGACATATTAAGCCAATGTGCCACCTGCAACTGCCCAGCTTCATGTTGTCCAGTTGCCTGCCATCTCAAAAAAAAATCGTCGAAACAACAGTGCCTTGCCATCCTGAGTATTAGGCGCACTATAGCCTCTGCAGCTCGTGCGCCATTAAACCCCCCATAACACTACCGTCCTGAGTGTCGGAAATGTGGCTATCCCACTGAGGAAGCCAAAAAATAGGAATGAAGTGATGTGGTCGCAACCCACGTTTTTACAGAAATTAATAATTTGCATAATGTGCAGCTCTGTACGATGGTAGATCAATTTCTATTGGATACTCGGAATTTGCATGCCAGGATGTCTATTATATCAAATATTCACTTTTGGCAACATTGTTCACATTATTCACATTCACGAAAAGCATTTTGTTGAGCAGGTTAGTACAGTGCAATCTCTCAGATCACAAGACATTTACATTTACACAAGACCAGGCATGTTGTTATGGGCCTATATGAGAGCTTGAAGGACAGGGTGGATGCCCTCGAAGGATTAAAAGTGAGGGGCCCATCAAGCTCTCAGCTGCCCACACCAATGCCAGAGCATTCTCTTGGGCATCGGGCATCACGGCGGCAACCCCCAAGGCAGAATGCGCTTGTCCCAAAGGAACTAATAGTTGTTGGTGACTCTATTGTCAGAGAAACTGGAAACATGCTTTGTAAAAAGGATAGGTGGACCAGGACCAGGGTATTCCTGCCGGGGGCAAAGGTTGATAACGTTGTAGAGCGGATATCATCTTTTAAGGGCACAAAAGGTGACATAGTTGTACCCGTTGGCACTAATGATATTAAGAGTAGGAGACCGGCGGAATTAATTAACAAGTACAGGTCACTGTTGAAAAAAAGCCGTGAATTAGAGTTGAATTTGAAAGTGTCTGCAATTCTGCGCAGACACGATAGGAGGGAGTATATGATGAGAGCCCTGTCGATCAATTCGGCCCTGGAAAGATTGTGCAAGGCTCAAGGGGTAAAATTTTTTTCAGCCTGGTCTGTACTTGTTAACAGGAGAGACTGCTTCTACAGGGATGGGATACACTTAAATAGAAAGGGTGCAAGAATGTTTGCTGATGCTATCGAGGCAGTGTTAGGTGGGTCGGAAAACTGCTAGATTGGGGGGGGATACAAGGACTAATAGATTAACAGTAGCCACTTTTTTGAGGTGAAAGTGATTCTTGCACTGCTTCTATTGGAATGAGCAGCAGCTTGGAAAATAAGATGCAGGATATTTCACATACTGCTGGAAGTCATTGGGGTACAAGTAAACACATGGGTTGTGTTAGGGTAGCTAAGAAAAAGAATATGTGCATGTATACTTGCGTGTATACCAATGCTAGGAGTTTGGTAAATAAATTTGATGAATTTGAGGTATTGCTCAAAGCATCAAAAGCGGATATTGTTGGGACATCAGAGACGTGGTGTCACACAGATATAAGTAATGCAGAACTGGAATTTGGGGAGTACAACATCTACAGAAAGGATAGACAGGATAGGAAGGGAGGAGGGGTTATGTTATTAGTGAAGAAACACATAAAATCCAAGGAACTGAACCCAGTTGACATCGCTGGACAGTGCAGTGTTGAGTCAGTTTGGTGTGACATATGCATTGGGAGATCAAAATTGAGAGTGGGAGTGTGCTATAGGCCTAATGACTCTGATGAGTATAATAAAGAACTGTACAGGGAAATAGAGTGGGCCAGTAAATCAGAGAGTCTTATAATGGGGGATTTTAATTTCCCAGATTTTGACTGGAATTTGTAGGTTGGTCACTCGCACACTAGCAAGGCTTTTGTGGATTTACTGGATGTTTGTTTTCTAAATCAGCATGTTCGGGAGGCAACTAGAGGGAGCAGTACTCTTGATTTGATTATCAGTAGTGATTCTTCATTCATTAAGAATCTGCAGATACAGGAACCACTAGGTGGCAGTGATCACAGTGTGCTGAAGTAGGATTTACTCAAGGAGGTAACTACCATCAGGGGTAAAGGGAAGGGTTATTGCTTTCGTAAAGGCGACTACGATGGTCTGAGACAGTATTTAAATTCTATACAGTGGGACCAACTGATGATGTTATGAACAGCAAACTCAAAATGGGAAGCATTCAAAGAACTTATCTTGGAAGCTACTAGGCTTTACTTACTAATTAAGAAGTATTGTTCAAGGTTCAGGCCTAAATGGATGTCAGATGAAATAATGAGACATATGGCAGAGAAGAAAAATGCATGGGATACATATAAATTAACATGTGACACAGAAGCCTATAATAGATATAAGTTGATCTGTAACCAAGTTACAAAGGAGGTTAGGCAGGCAAAGGCAGATTACGAGAAATCTTTGGCAAGGGATGCAAAGAAAAACAGCAAGGAGCTCTTTACTTATGTAAACTCTAGAAGGAAGGAGATGAATCAGATTGGTCCACTTGATATCGATGGTTCAACTGTTGATGATCCTGCTCAGGTAGCTAACAAACTAAATCAATATTTTGCATCTACATTCACACGTGAGGAGTTATTCAGGAAGGGGAATGCCATAGATGAAGTAAACACTGGCAGTGAGCTAGATGATCTTGTAATAATTGAGAGTAAAGTGGAGGAGAAATTGTTGAAGATAAACACAAGAAAGGCACCTGGGGTGGATGGGATCTATCCAGTTATATTAAAGGAGGCAGCAAAGGAAGGAAGCAATCTGTTAGCCATAATTATGAGAGCTTCATTGCACTCAGGGGAGGTACCCATGGACTGGAGTTGTGCAAATGTAACCCCAATTCACAAAGGAGGATCAAAGGCTGACGCAAGTAATTATAGACCTGTGAGTTTAACTTCTGTTCCAGGAAAATTAATGGAAGCACTGGTTAAAGAAGCACTGCAGGATCATCTTGAGAAGAATTCAGTTATAGCTCAGACACAGCATGGTTTTGTTAAGGGAAGGTCTTGCCTGACCAATTTGATTGGATACTATGATGTAGTCACAAAAGAATTGGATGCAGGGAATAACTTTGATATTATATATTTGGATCTTAGAAAGGCTTTTGATACTGTTGCACATGGACGACTGCTGCACAAATTGGAGCAGTGTGGCATTGGTGGCAAATTGTTGCTTTGGATAAAGGGATGGTTGAGTGGCAGAAGACAGAGAGTGGTAATTAATGAACACTGCTCGTCGTGGACTAATGTTATTAGTGGAGTCCCTCAGGGTTCAGTGTTGGGCCCATTGTTGTTTTCTGTATTTATAAATAATATTGATGATGGTATATTAAGCTTAATGTCCAATTTTGCAGACAATACAAAGGTTGGAAGGGTTGTTAAGAATGCTACTGACGCTATAACAGGATCTGGAAAGGTTGAGCAGATGGGCTGAGAGGTGGCAAATGAAGTATAACATTGACAAATGTAAAGTACTACATATGGGAAACAGCAACCCCAGAGCAACGTATCAACTCTGTGGTACTACACTGACAGTGGTAGAGAATGAGAAGGACCTGGGGGTAATTGTGCAGGCAGATACGAAGTTCTGTGAGCAGTGCAGATGGGCTGCAAGAGTAGCTCATGGTGTCTTGTCAATGATATACAGGAATTTTTCTAGCAGGGATAGGGAGGTGATTATTCCCTTGTATAAGGCAATGGTCAGGCCACACCTTGAGTACTGTATACAGGTCTGGAGGCTTCATTTCAAGGATGTGGAGCTGCTGGAACGAGTACAGAGAAGGGCAACAAGGTTAGTGAACGGAATGAAGGGTTGCTCTTACGAAGAAAGGCTTAAGTTGTGCAAATTGCAGTGTCTGGAGACTAGGCACCGGTGAGGTGATCTGATAGAGGTGTACAAAGCTTTGAATGGTTTGAGCATGCTCAATGCTGATGGGATACTGCCTCTTGCTCAGAATAATCACCTGAGAGGGCATAAATTCAAATTGAGGAAAGACAGATGTAGGATAGATGTGCGGAAATTTGCCTTTAGCCAGCGGGTAGTTGGTTGGTGGAACGGACTTCCATCCCTTGTTGTGGAAGTTGATAGCCTAAATAAATTTAAGGCTCAGCTGGACAGGTATTTCGAACGAAGGGAGGGGTGAAGTGGAAGGGTGTTTTTTTTTTTTTTTTTGGCTGATGCTGCTTAAGCTTGCTTTCTTGCATCATATGCCTCTACTAATGCTAATTTTCCACCATGTTGCATTTGCCACATTTCATTTGTGATATTGCATTTTAAAAGAATTGCTGAATGTGAAACTCAGCTAAGACTAAGTGAATTAACAAATGTACAAATTATGACCTGAACAGGTGCACTGTGTGGCATCACTGAAGAAAGGGGGCAGATGAGTCAACTAGCCTGGACTTGGATTTTGAGTGAGGGGAGTAGATCACTGCCATGAGTTATAGAAAAGAGGAATGGCCAGTCCAGTGAGGCTATTTTTCCTAAGGCTCACTGGACTGGAAAAGTATTTTCCCCATTCATTCTGATGTGTATGCAAACCATTCGAACGGTTACAATAAAATCAAACTTCTTATATCTTTGATGGCGAAAAAAAAATTCAATCAAAAGATCCTTACCATTTGATAAATTATTTTGTAAACCTTTACTTTCAAGAACATGGTCTGTAATAATAATAGTATTTTTTTTTTTTTTTTTTTTTTGTGCCTGGAGTAACACAGACTGTGTTTAAATCTCACACTAGAAAACAAGTGGAAAAACACGCAACATCTCGCACTATAATGCCAGGCATGTTTATAGAGAAGTGACTATCTTATGTTGGTAGACTACAGTGGACAAAAACTAGAATCATCTAACAAAACTGAAAATTCTGTTTACCAGACAATAAGACATCAATAGCTTTAATGAAATAGGATATTTGGGATAAAATAAAGTATTATTATACAATATTAGGAAGAAATATAATATTTCTAAATTAATTCCACCTCTTCTAACCAAAATTCCATTAATTGGGTTGATGTCACTCAATAAAAAAATGAATAGGCAATATTAAAAGTAAACAGAAATTGTGTTATATACAAACACTATTATTACACTAGCCCAGTGGTTTCTACTATTTTTTTTAATAATGGCACCCTTAAGTAATTTATTTTATTTTGTGGCCACCCTACTCAATTTCCTGGCTGATCCGATTCTCTCTCTCTCTCTCTCTCTGTTACCTGCAAAGTGTAGAATCCAGGCATTGTATAGAATGCCTAGGCAACGTATGAAAAACTTTTCTTTATTACATATACAGTGTTTATTGTAATATTTTTATACAAAATACAATAAAGCACAAAATTAATATACAGTATAAATATGCAAATTGATAAAAAGAAAAAGTTCCAAAAAATTCTATATGTTATGTTAGCAATGGGAAATACATTTAAACTTAAAGCAGATGAAAAGTCCCCAAAGTTTTCATGTTATAAAATTTTTTTATATTATATTTAGTACTTATGACAGGTATATATTAATTTTAACAGTAAGATATGAGCAGTATTCCTCCCAGTGTGCCTTTGTATAAAAGTTGGAACCGTGAATCATTTAATAATGGTATCACAACATAATAAAGAAAAGTTTATTTCATATGTTGCCTAGGCATTCTATACAATGCCTGGATTCTACACTTTGCCGGTAACATATATATATTATATATCAACCCCAGGGGGCTCATATCTGGTGAGTATGGGCTTGGCACACCCAGAGTCCTGAGCTGGATATCATCATTCTTCTCTTTCTTGGTGATTCCCTTCTACTTCTCTCTCTCTCTCTCTCTCTCTCTGGGTAACTCAGGAGTTCCCCCCACCCCCGGTTGGTGCAGCAAAAGCGTCAGGCTTACTTTCAGGCTTCCTTGCACGATATAGCTAATAATAATAATAATATATATATATATATATATCTCTAATATTAAAAAAAATGTTATAGTTATTATAATAATAACTAAAAATTATAATTATTATAATAATATAATTATAAATAAAATTACAATTCATAATACAAATATAAACTTATATAATAATTTTATTCTTTATATAGAGGTATTAAGTGTTTAGTATCTCTTCATATAGAGGTACTAAACACTTATTTAAACACTTGGTTTATGTAACTTTTTTATGAGATATTTGTGCCTGGTTTGATTCACAGATCGTTTTGGTGTTAGGTGGAATATTTATAATGAAATAAATATATAAATTAAAAAAAAAATAAGTTTAAGAACTTAAATTGAAATTACGTGGCACCCTGGGAATCTGTTGCAGCACCCCAGGGTGCTATGGCACTTTGGTTGAAAACCACTGCACCAATAATAATAGTGCTATTTTGTTTTACAAAAAAAAAAAAGGTACTTGATGTTGCCACTTTTTGTTGTTTAAATTTATGTATGTTACTATATTGTAAAAATCAAATCTTTGATGTAAGCTGGATTGAATTTATCATTCTTAACATGGGGAAATCTTTTAAAAAACTTTAATGTTTGTTGTTGAACATTTCTGTACATTTGTCTCCCATCATATTCCTTGTTTCCAGTGGGATCTAGATTCACAGTGTTTAGTGGGTCATTTCATACATTAAACATTATGGTATTGAAAGTTAAATGTGGCCTAGGAAAAAAATTCCTAGCCTATAGATAAAATTTGTATAATATTGTTAAAAATCAGTAGCAGAATGCTGATTTGAAGAATAAATTAAAAAAAAAAAAAAAAAACTTATGTTTTGTGCATGATATTACACTATTAGCATTAGCATTAGTTGAGGCATTTGATGCAAGAAAGCAAGCTTATGCAGCATCAGCCAAAAAAAATAAAATAAAATAAAATAAATAAATAAAAAATAACCACTTCACCCCTCTGTTCGTTCGAAATACCTGTCCAGCTGAGCCTTAAACTTATTTAGGCTATCAACTTTCACGACAAGGGATGGAAGTCAGTTCCACCAACCAACCACCCGCTGGCTAAAGGCAAATTTCAGCACGTCTATCCTCCATCTGTCTTTCCTCAATTTGAATTTATGCCCTCTCAGGTGATTATTCTGAGCAAGAGGAAGAATCCCATCAGCATTGAGCATACTCAAACCATTCGAGGCTTTATACACCTCTATCAGATCACCTCGCTGGTGCCTAGTCTCCAGACACTGTAATTTGCAAAACTTAACAAATCATTGACAATACACCATGAGCTACTCTTGCAGCCCGTATGCACTGCTCAGAGAACTGGCGCCTCCGTAGCCAGGTGGGAAGGAGCAGCAGTGCGTAGCACACGCTTCTTGATTAGACCGGGGTTCGAGCCCATCACCACCAAATACGGAGGATGCGGAAAGGTCATTCAGGGAATGACCACCGCATATCCCGGAGCAATATGGCCTTAGTTGCTAATGCTCCTAAAAACCAAATAACAACAATAACAACAGCTCAGAGAACTTCATATCTGCCTGCATAACCACCCCCAGGTCCCTTTCATTCTCTACCACTGTCAGTGTAGTACCACAGAGTTGATACGTTGCTCTGGGGTTGCTGTTTCCCATATGTAGTACTTTACATTTGTCAATGTTAAACTTCATTTTCCACCTCTCAGCCCATCTGCTCAACCTTTCCAGATCCTGTTGCAGCAGCATAGTGTCAGTAGTGTCCTTGACAACCCTGCCAACCTTCGTATCATCTGCAAACTTGGACATTAAGCTTGATATATCATCATCAATATCATTTATAAATACAGAAAAGAATAATGGACCCAATACTGAACCCTGAGGGAATCCACTAATAACATTAGTCCACAATGAGCAGTTTCCATTGATTACCACTCTCTGTCTTCTCCCCCTCAACCATCCCTCTATCCATAGCAGCAATTCGCCTCCAATGCCACGCTGCTCCAATTTGTGCAGCAGACTTCCATGTGCAACAGTATCAAAAGTCTTTCTATGATCTAAATATAATATCAAAGTTATTCCCTGCATCCAGTTCTTTTGTGACTGCATCATAGTATCCAATCAAGTTGGTCAAGCAAGGCTTACCCTTAACAAAACCATGCTGTGTCCGAGCTATAACTGAAGTCTTGTCTAGATAATCCTGCAGTGCTTCTTTAACCAGTGCATCCATTAATTTTCCGGGAACAGAAGTTAAACTCACAGGTCTATAATTACTTGTGTCAGCTTTTGATCCTCCTTTGTGAATTGGGGTCACATTTGCACATCTCCAGTCCATGGGTACCTCCCCTGAGTCCAAGGAAGCTTTCATAATTATGGCTAAGGGTTTGCTTACTTCCTTTGCTGCCTCCTTTAATATAACTGGATGGATCCCATCCACCCCAGGTGCCTTTCTTGTGCTTATCTTCAACAATTTCTCCTCCACTTTACTCTCAGTTATTACAAGATTCTCTAGCTTAGTGCCAGAGTTGAATACACCTCTGGCATTCCCCTCGCTGAATAACTCCTAATGTGTGAGTGTCGATGCAAAATATTCATTTAGTTTGTTAGCTACCTGAGCAGCATCATCAACAGTTGACCCATTGATATCAAGTGGACCAATCTGATTCATCCCCTTCCTTCTAGAGTTTACATAAGTAAAGAACTCTTTGCTGTTTTTCTTTGCATCCCTTGCCAAAGATTTCTCATAATCTGCCTTCGCCTGCCTAACCTCCTTTGTAACTTGGTTACAGATCAACTTGTATCTATCATAGGCTTGTGTCACGTGTTAATTTGTATGTATCCCATGCATTTTTCTTCTCTGCCATATGTCTCATTAGTTCATCTGACATCCATTTAGGCCTAAATCTTGAACAATATTTCTTAGTTGGTATGTAAAGCCTAGTAGCTTCCAGGATAAGTTCTTTGAATGCTTTCCATTTTGAATTTGCTGTTTGTAACATCATCAGTTGGTCCCACTGTATAGAATTTAAGTACTGTCTCAGTCCATCGTAGTCGCCTTTACGAAAGCAATAACCCTTCCCTTTACCCCAAGGAGGTAGTTACCTCCTTGAGTAAATCCCACTTCAGCACACTGTGATCACTGCCACCTAGTGGTTCATTTATCTGCAGATTCTTAATGCATGAAGAATCACTACTGATAATCAAATCAAGAGTATTACTCCCTCTAGTTGCCTCCCGAACATGCTGATGTAGAAAACAATCATCCAATAAAAACACAAAAGCCTTGCTAGTGTGTGAGTGACCAGCCCCCAAATTCCAGTCAGTATCTGGGAAATTAAAATCCTCCATTATAAGACTCTCTGATTTACTGGTCCACTCTATTTCCCTGTGCAGTTTCTTATTATACTCATTAGAGTCATTAGGCTTATAGCACACTCCTACTCTCAATTTTGGTCTCCCAATGCTTATGTCATACCAAACTGACTCGACACTGCACTGTCCAGCGATGTCGACTGGCTTCACTTCCTTGGATTTTATGTATTTCTTAACTAATAGCATAACCTCTCCTCCCTTCCTATCCTGTCTATCCTTTCTGTAGACATTGTACTTCCCAAATTCCAGTTCTGCATTCCTTATATCTGTGTGACACCACGTCTCTGAAATCCCAACAATATCTGCCTTTGATGTTTTGAGCAATACCTCAAATTCATCAAATTTATTTACTAAACTCCTAGCATTGGTGTACATGCAAGTATACATGCACCTGTTCTTTTTCTTAGCTACCCTAACACAACCCATGTGTTTACTTGTACCCCAGTGATTCCCAGAGCAATCTCTGAAATATCCTGCATCTTATTTTCCAGGCTTCTGCTCATTCCAATAGAAGCAGTGCAAGAATCACTTTCACCTCAAAAAAGTGGCTACTGTTAATCTATTAGTCCTTGTATCCCCCCAATCTAGCAGTTTTCTGACCCACCTAACACTGCCTCAGTACCATCAGCAAACATTCTTGCACCCTTTCTATTTAAGTGTATCCCATCCCTGTAGAAGCAATCTCTCCTGTTAACACGTACAGACCAGGCTGAAAAAAATTCTACCCCTTGAGCCTAGCACAATCTTTCCAGGGCCGAATTGACCGACAGGGCTCTCATCATATACTCCCTCCTATCTTGTCTGGGCAGAATTGCAGACACTTTCAAATTCAACCCTAATTCGCGGCTTTTTTTTCAACAGTGACCTGTACTTGTTAAGTAATTCTGCCGGTCTCCTACTCTTAATATTATTAGTGCCTACGTGTACAACTATATCACCTTTTGTGCCCTTAAAAGATGATATCTGCTCTACAACTTCATCAACCTTTGCCCCTGGCAGACATACACTGGTCCTGTTTCACCTATCCTTTTTACAAAGCATGTTTCCCTGACAATAGAGTCACCAACAACTACCAGTTCCTTTAGAGCCAACGCATTCTGCCTTGGGGGCTGCCGCTTTGTTGCGTGATGATCAGGTGCAAGCTCTGGCATTGGTGTGGGCAGCTCAGAGCTTGATGGCCCCTCACTTTTAATCCTTCGAGGGCATCCACCCTGTCCTTCAAGCTCTCATATAGGCCCATAACATTGCTGAGTTGTCGCCTGATTTCCTTACACTCCTTGCATCGCACGCACACACAAAGACATCCCCCATGGCAGTATCATGTCCCGTACCCGACTGTGTTATCTTAAGAAATGTACAGGATCTGCTAAAAATAATGTAGGGATTTTATATTGTTATGTTTTCAACCCCTCCCCAATGAAGATTTAGGCTTAAAAATTTCATGAATCTGTGCACAGTTGAACAGTGTTCTGCTACAGAACTTCAAAACAGGTGTTCCATCATTGTAGCTCAAAAGGCATGTTATTAAGAATTTCATGTTAATGTTCCTACTGTTCCAGTATATAAATTAGCTTCTATTTTTTTTTTCTGTGTGAGTCTTCCACCACTCCCCTCTTTCTTACAGTTTTGCATACCGGTGTATTACAATAAAACCACGATTAAGAATCACTGTCTATGTTTTATCCCAATTACTTCTAGTACTCAATTATTTCTCCTCCTCCTTTTTTTAAAAAATTTATATTGTGACATTATATAATGTATATAGTATTTCCTCATGTAGAGTAGTGAAACTAAAATAACAGACACATGATGATGCAACATTGCTCTTACTGATGACATATCAGCCCTTGAGAGATTTTGATTATATAACTGAGCAACTCCTTGCAGTACAGCAGTATAATGTGTTGTACTGCAAATTAGCTTTTCTGTAAACAATGCTTTACCACAGATGTTCCCAAATTTTCTCGGTTCATGGTGCCCTTAGTGTCTCAGTAATTTTTTCATGGCACCCCTAGGCCAAAAGAAATACCTAACAGTTCCGCTCATTAAGTAGTTAAGTCCAAACAACTTAATAAGTAATGTTGAAACTGTGAACTATCTAGAGCTAGTAGTTCGTGCAGTGTTGGACAGATGTCGAGTATCCCTATGTTTCCGTCGAAAATTTAAAATATCCCATGCCACCCTGGTGTGCTGCGGGGCACAGTTTGGGAACCACTGGTTAAGCATATAGTTGTGCATTTACTATATTAAATTGAAGACTCTGGTTTACTTTTCTTGGGAACCCAAAACCAGTGTCGTAACTAGAAAAAGTGGGCCCCAATGCAAAGTTTAGTGTGTGCCCCCCCCCCCTTGAAAATATGTTTTTGTAAAAATAAAAATTGTCCTGGAAGCAGCAGCTATACTAATACCATTTCACCTCTATCCATGGCAATTTCGCTTGTGCCGTGTAGCTAGCAAACAATAAACGTGCTTCATGTGAAAAAAATTATTGTTCATAGACTTAGTAAATTTTATCATAAAGATAACTAAAAAACTTACATTTTTACTCAATTTTTTTCTCTTTCAGGCAGGAGGGCAGTAGGCCCCCTTTCAGTTGTGGACCTCAATGTACTGCCAAAAGCCATAACTCTTGATGAATCCCACAAACTTTCTCAGGTTACAGCTTGTGCAAGAAATCCTGCCAAACAGTTTTTAAACTTGCACATTATTTTCAAAACTGCCAGAATATTAAGGATGATGACGACCTAATTTTTTTCACTTAATGTATGATGAAGTGAACTTTCACTTGAATGGTTTTGTTAATAAATCTACAAACTGGTGGTGCATGCATGTGTGTAGTGTGGTGCACACATGCATGCACCACACTTCACTCTTAACATGTTACTGGGTAGTCTGGGATTATGAACAAATGATTGATCCAGTTTTTCAAGAATGAATAAGGTGAACTGTGCCAAGGTTTGGATCACACCGTGGTGTGATCTGAAACCTTTTCAGACCATCACTAAAGGAAATGAATTAGTAGGAAATGGGCTAGAGCGGCTTGAATGGCAATGTTACATGAACTGTTCTGAAACAGGGCATAAGCAGACTTCTGCAATTCACAGATTTATCAGTAGCAATTTCTCGTGGGGTTACTTTTAGGAGGGAGCATGTGTTATAACAAGGCACAGGCATTAAAGGATTTGAAAGTTACCACCTTAGGACAGAAATTGCTAAATGAATCTTGGACTAGAATAATGGAAATTGTTATTCTTAGAGTGCACCAAAAGTGTGACTGCTGATAGTGGACTTCTGTTAGACATTATATGTCTATAGTTAATGGCTAAAAAAAATTGTTTCCAAGGTATATTTTTGGCTTAAAAGAAATTTTGTTTTATTAATACTTTAAAAAATAGGAAACCCCTACATTTCTTTTGGCAGACCTTATTTGTAGTATGGAAGTGATTCTTTGTAGTAGAAATCAAGCAGTACTCCCAAACCTGTAAAAAATCTTATCATAAATATACAAAAGAATCACTAAATGAAATGATTCCACCCTCACCGAGTGTGACTCCTGCATTCATAATACACAGCTACAAGTGAAAAAGACTATGGAAGCATTATCTTCTACATTTCTTTGTTTTAAGCCGCAACAGAAAGATTTGAAATTAGCAGATGGTGGCTTTTGTTAATTTCAATCCATGATTTTGAATTTATTAAAATATTTTCTAAAATTTTTCAAATAATTTATTGGAGTCACTGTAATCTCAGTTGAGTAGTTAGTTATTTTTTTAATTAAACTTTTGTTTGTTGTTTTCATGCAAAGAATTATTTTTTCTTCACCTAGTGTAGACTACAATAGCAAAGGACCCCTGCTGTTTGCATGTAAATAAAATAAGATATGCAGGACTGCTCGGTGATATTTGTCACCCGTGTACAAAAAAATCGCCATTCCAACCCCCAATTCTCCAACAAAAATTTTGTATACTTTACGTTTGTGTATAAGGAAGAACATGAAAATTGCATTTTTACTACAAATGCATAATCTTAAATTATTTATTAAATTATTTTAAAATGAACATCATATAAATATTACAATATATTTATTACTAATGATAAGAAAAACACAGTATAATAAAATTTTACAAAAATTGCACTTTTCTGGTTTTCACAGAAGCAAGCATCCTTATTATTTTATGCATGTGAATTTCATCTAATACTTCATCCACTAGACCTAGACATCCATGACAGATGCACTAGTGCACGAAGGTCTAGTGTGCCCCTATCATGCTTGGTGCCTGTGTGCAGTGCATGCACATGCCTTGGACTGGTCCTAAAGATGTGCCTGCAGATAGTTCAAGATAGTGTCCAATTCCCATTGGAATTGGACACTGAATCTCGTTATGGGATGACATAGAGTATCCTTGGAATAGGATTAAATTCCATTGGAGCAACGTCAAACGTTGGCTGCCAGTGATATTGGACTCTTAGCCGATTCATCATTGTGATCGTGGACACTTATCATTTGTATAATGTTATCACTTTTGTGTAGGCCTGATCAGACATATAATAATACATAGGATAAACAATGTTTATTGTAATCAGCATTTCAGTTTATGTTATCGCTTTTTTGCCTTATGTGGTTTATGGATATGCAGTGAAAGTGATTATGTACATCCCATTCTTGAACTCTGACACATTGCATGTTCAGTTACTGCTGTTTCTCTGTACATTTTGTATAGTTTTTAGCACTTTTACTCTGTGAAAGAAAGTACTGTATCTATACGCCTACCAATCTGATTGTTAACCCTTTTCTAATTCTTAATTTTAATATTTTCTTTATTGTATAGATATTACACCTTTTTAACGTTCACATATGCAAAGGAGTCTTTTTTTTTTTTTTCTCTTTCCATCATTAAGAACTAACAAACAAGGAGTTAATAGAGCTGGGGGGGGCTCAGAAGATTGTAAAAAAGAACCAAGATGATGATGTGTAAATGGCCAAAGCATTCATGGACACTGCTGCAGAAATAGCAGCCTTTGATAGGTTATGTCCAGATGTTATTAGGATGCTGGCTTTATCACAGGGATCAGCTTGAGGGATCCCACCCATAATGCTGGTCAAACTGGAGAATTGCCCATATGTATAACTATTCTTTGTCTTCCATCCATTTATTTATTACTTTATCGATTTTGGCAGTGTATCCCAATATCGCACTTCTCCAACTGATACGTGAGGCAGTTATGGGTCTGTATCAGAAGTCTTTCTAAAATTCATGTAAATTATAACAGTTATTTCCTGCATCCAGTTTCTTTGAGACTACTTCATAATATTTTACCAGATTGATTGGATTTGATTTTTCCTAAACAAATTTGTAGCTCTCTTGTGCTCTCATTACTACTAAGATGACTCTGCATTACATCATTAATCATAAATTTCCAGGATTTTTCTACTGCAGAAGGAAAAATTTTGCATGGATCACTCTTGGAATTCCCCCCCCATTTTTGTATGGGAGAGAAATTTGCACATTATCAATGTTTTGGAACTTTATTCAAGCCTTGAGGATTCTTTCATTATTATATGTAGGAGTTTAGTGGCCATCTCAGTTACTCCTTTCAGTATAACCAGTAACATTCTTCCCATGGGAAAAAATATTCTAGTGTGAATAGAATATTTAGTGGGCTTGCTGTGAATACAAAGAACTTGTTCAACTTGGTCAGCCTTCTGCTTGGGGGATTGTCTATACTGTGATCCCTTTGTCCACCCTCATGTAGTGGTCCAGTATAGTTCATTGTTTTCCTTTTAATGCTTACATATGCAAAGAACTCTTTACCCACTTTTTTTTGGATGCCTTTGCTGAATCCTTTCATAATCTGTGTCTCTCACGCCCTAATTTTGATACATTCCATATTGAACAGGATCTTTTGATAATATGCAGTTATCCAGTCTTTAAGCAGTCTTATTTTCTTATACCAGTTTAATCAATTTTTAGTCATCTGTGTCCACTCTGACCATGTCATGTTAAATGTGTAAATCATGTAGAATTTTTCCTGAAACATTTCTCATTTAGCATGCACACATCCCTTAGGAATTTCAGCTGTACTTGCTTATAAGGCCATTATAATCTCCTTTAAGGAAATACACCTTTTCCATTACTGTAATAATTATGATTTTCTTGGATACTTTCCATACCTAAATGTTATAGTCACTGTTAGCTAGTGGCGGACTAACTTGAAAAATATTAATGGCTGATGAATCTTTGTCATGAATGAGAATATTTACCCCCCCCATGCCCTTCAGTGGCATCCCTGACATATTAATTAGAAAGTAGTCATCTAGATAGTCCAAGAAACAACTAGTACTAGACAAGTGAACTACCCTCGGGTTCTACTACATGTCTTGATAATTCAAGCTCCCACAAAAAATGTTCTGATGCCTTTGCCCAATTCATTTACATATGGAGCTGAATCAGCATATTAATTTATTTATTAAGTCTGTAGCCTACTCTGTTTCATTATTTCATAATTTATATTACATCTGGCTAATTTGGTGTTCTTCAGCATCCTCTGTTGTGGATATACCCTTCTTGGATCCCTGTACTTTCTGATCAGATGCATGAGTCTGGTAATCCAATATCATTTTGATTATCAGGTGTCCCAGTGTTCACATTCTGGCAATTGACTTTTCCACTTGAATAAAATGTAGCTTCATCTGGAATTAGGCCACACTATTTCTGTACTGAAGAAGAAAGGACTTTCTTTCTTCTTCAGTACAGCTTTTGTACATTATTCATAGTGCACTTTACAATTACAGGTCCAATGTGTACATTGGACCTGTAATTGTAAAGCAGTATCACTAGATAAATTCCACTTACATTAGGCACATAATATTTATTATTGGTCCAATGTACACAATATCTAACCTATAGTATTGATAGTGGCAATTCTGTTCTATTGTAATCATTGATTTTAAATTGCTAATCCATTCTATAGGGTAGTTATTTTTCTGCACAGCTCCATTTCCATTTGTTTAAGACACTATATGAATACCAAACCATTCTTACCATTCCCTGCCAGGAATGGTGTGGTTTGTGATAGTAAATGGAGCCTTTGTCACAAAGCTTCATACCTCTCCTTAACACTGGTCTTCATTCAGTAGGAAATTAGCATTAGCATTAGTAGGAGGTGTACAATGCAAGAAAGTAAGCTTATGCAGCATCAGCCAAAAAAAAAAAAAAAATGCTCCCATTTCACCCCTCCGTTCATTACAAATACCTGTCCAGCTCAGCCTTAAATTTAATTAGGCTATCAACTTCCACAACAAAAGATGGAAGTCTGTACCACCTGTCAACTACCTGCTGGTTAAAGGCAAACTTCCACACATCTATCCTATAACTGTCTTTCCTCAATTTGATATGCCCTCTCAGGTGATTATTCTGAGTAAGAGGAAGAATCCCATCAGCATTGAGCATGCTCAAACCATTCAAGGCTTTATACACCTCATTTCCTATTACCATGTGTAACTAACATTAAGCTTTTAAAAAAGTTAGAAATTCACCCCTATTGCATATTGTTATTTTTAACAATTAATTCATTGTTAAAAAATAGCAATATGCATGAGATCAATGTGATACTGCCTGAAAGCTCACTGCATATCTGCCCCTTTTTAAGCTATTTTTGCAAATGTACCTGTTTCATTTGAGTTTACAGACATTTTTTGATTGGAAATGTCTGTTAACTTGGCTTATAATGTGATAATTAAATACTTTGCATTGTATTGTAATTTAATTTATATTGTCAGATGATACATTAAAACAAGTTGAGTTTCATTTATAGTTCTAGCCCATATTTAGAGTTTAATCTGGACAGATTTTAAATAATTAATTATCTTCACTTTGTTATTGTCCTTTTTTCATTTATCAATGCAGTGAAAGTGATAAATTTATTTTTCAACTGAAAGAGCACTGGCACATTATTGGCAAAGAGGAGGAAATGCATCTAATAACTGTACAGTTTTAGCTGAATTGGGTGCATCTTGTGAATTTTTGGGCACACTTAGTTCAGATTATGCAGGAAGGTAAGTTATAATTTCTATAATTATAAGTATTTTTGTTTGTTTTAAGTATATTTAGTAGAAATTAAGATTTGTTTGAAATTATTCTAAGTTTTGAATACCACTCAGGAATTCAAGATGTTTAGGCTAGTGCTATTCAAAAAAAAAAATAATAATAATAATATATATATATATATCCGATAATTCAAAATAAAAATAAAAACATAAGCCAGTAGTATGGATATATATATATACATCTCAACACAATTACCAAATCCAGTACTTTCAACTATTATATTTATATCTAAAAGCACTTTGCTAGACTCTGAAGTCAGTTGTATTTTATCAGAAAAGAATGCAAATGTCATCATGGTAATCAAATCCTGACTTGCAAGATAAACTACAAACATGGATTCCCATGTCTCATGAAAGTATAATGTTAGTAAAATTATGTTACTCTTATCTATTGGTTTGTTTAGGGAAGGAATACCATCCCTCTCTTATAGAAATCTAATTCTAGTTAAGTTTCTGTTTCTTGTGTGGATTTTTCTATCTCACTATTTTTACATAATGGAAGAATTGAGCCGTACAGCAGCCTGAAAAGTGAAGTGTCAGAAAGTACAAGGTCTATGGATCTTCATTGGACAAGCAAATATATGGGCTTTGTTAAGATTACTAAAAGCACAAAAATAGGCACATGTATGCTTGCTTTTATACTAATGATAGGTTGCTTATTTACTAATACAGTAAGCAAATTTGATGAATTTGAAGTACCCATTAAATCATCAAATGTGAGGATACTGGAAACACAGTACCACTGAGACATAGGTGTGCAGAATATAATGAGTACAAGGAGTACAGGAAGGGGCTGGAGTAATGCTCTTGGTTAAGAAGCACATAGAATCTAAGGCAGTGCATTTGATTAAATTTGGTGTGGCATAAGACTAGGAAAACAAAAATTAGAGTAGGAATCTGCTATAGGCCAAATGTTTGTGATAAGTTTAATGTAGTTGGGGCCATTAGATAGAAATGTCTTAAGGTAGTGGGGGCCATTAGATAGAAATGTCTTATAATTATTGACTTTAACTTTCTATATATTGACTGAAACCTGTTACTCATACAATAGCAGAAATTTTCTGGATTTATTGGATGACTATTTTCTACAGAAGCAGTATGTTAGAGAGGTAACGAAAGATTAACGTTAGAGAGGTAACTCTTGATTTGATTATCAGTAATGTCTCTTCATGCATTAAGAATATCCAGATAAAGGAACCACTAGGTGGCAGTGACCATTATATATTGGTGTGGGATCTACTTAAAGCTATAACTACTCTTGAAGATAAAGAAAGGGCCCTTACTTTTGTAAAGTCTGAGAATCAGTTATTTGTTTAAAAAACTGTTTGAGACCACTGTCCAAGTAATGCAAACAATAATTTTTACATCGTATATTTAGATTTCAGTATAGCTTTTGACACTATTCCACACAAAAAATTGTTGTACAGATTGGAACAGTGCACCATGAGGGGCAAGTTACTGCTATGGATTAAGGCAGTGCTTCCCAACCTTTTTTTGTGCCAGGACACACTTGGGAAGTTAACTTTTGTGTGGCACACAGAGATAAACAGATTTTGGGGTGTCCGTAAGGACATTTTTGAAAAAATGTATTACATTTGCATTATATTATATGTAATTATGATAAGAAAAGTAAAATACTATGGAAGATATTAAATATTTAATACTAAATTCATACAAAACTTCAAAATAAAATCTTTTCAAATTTTTTTAATGAGGAACTTTGAGCTTGCTTCTGTGAACATAACATTTTTATATCAGGTTTTATTCTTAAAATGGCTATGTGTAACTCCTGATCCAGATTTTTTTAATGATGATCTCTTCAAATTCTTGATAGTCACCATCGATGAGAAACATTGTTTGCACAAATAGTTGGTAGCAAATAGAAGGTCAATTGCTTTTTCTCTGATTGAAGGAAACTCCTTTCTTACCATTAACTAAAATTTGGATAACTCGATTTCTTTAATTTGTATTTGAAGGGTGCGATCATTTCTTAAATCTAACAGCCCTCTTTTTCTTTCATTGATTAATGCGATGCTGGAATTTCTAACGATAATGCAAATGGATTTCGAATCCAATCAAATTTTTTTACATCAAGTGTTTCAAAATAGTGATGAAGTTTTTCCTCAAGCAAACAAATGTTGCTCTACTAATCTCAGTAATTCCTCTTTAGGATTTAAATTATAACACTGATTAAACATCATTAGTGATCCATTTTAACCTAATTTTTTCATAGTTGAATTCACAAACTTTGTCCATACATGTTAGTATGTTTTTGTGTGATTCTTGCAATTTTCGATTTAGCTCATTCAGGTGTTCAAAAATGTCAGTTAAATAAGCTAGTTTTTGGAGCCAATAACTATCCTTCGTTAAATCAGAAAAGTAAGAATTATTCACAAAAAAAATTTTCACCTCTTCTCTTAGCTCATAAACTCTTGATAAAACTCTTCCTTTGGACAGCCAATTACTTCAGTGTGAAATAGCAGAGAGTGGAGGCGCCTCCGTAGCCAGGTGGGAAGGAGCAGCAGTGCGTAGCACACGCTTCTTGATTAGACTGGGATTCGAGCCCGTCACCACCAAATACGGAGGATGCGGAAAGGTCAAGGAATGACCACCGTATATCCCGGAGCAATATGGCCTTAGTTGCTAATGCTCCTAAAAACCAATTAACAAACAAACAGCAGAGAGTGGTATTCCAATCCCAATTTCTTCACACAAAGCTGAAAACAAATGCAACTTTTAACGGCTTGGATTTTATTAAATTCACAACCTTAATAACATCATGTAATGTGGAATTCAGATCCACAGGTAAACTTTTAGATATGAGAGCTTCTCTGTGAATAAAACAATGTATAAGCTGAATTTCTCAGTTTTCAGAATGAATTCTTGATGTAAAATTTTTAATTCTTCTGGTCATTGCAGCTGCACCATTAGTACACAAGCTTAAGCAATCTTTCCATAATATCTTATTTGTCTCAAAGTATTCATTTACCACTTTGAATATTTCATCCCCAGTATGTGATTGGCAGTTCTTTGCAGAACAAATAATGTTCTTTCAAGCATTTCTCCACAATGATTCTAACTAGTGCTATTAACTGAGCACAGTTACTAACATCTGTAGATGCATCAATTTGCAATGAAAATTAATTTTCTGAATTAATTTTGTTTTGATGTTATCTGTTATGTCTTCATTGTGTCTACTAATAGTGTTATTCGAAAGCAGCACCTTTTCAATTTCTTTTGCCTCTTTTGCCCCAAACATAGTGTTAACAATTTCAATGCAGGATAGCTTAAAATAAGCGATCCTGCAATTGTATGCGGCATTTTGGATTTGGCCACCAATTGGGCAAACTTATAACTAGCTTCTTGAACTCAATTTGATACTGTTGTAATCAAATTGAGTTCAAGAAGCAACTTTGCTTCCTATTTTGCATTTGAAGACACTTAAAATTCAAATCTTTTTCTGTACATGATGGATGTTTCATGGTAAGGTGTCAGCATAGCTTACTTGGGACCATT
This sequence comes from Mastigoproctus giganteus, assembly GCF_048544385.1. Classification (NCBI taxonomy): domain Eukaryota; kingdom Metazoa; phylum Arthropoda; class Arachnida; order Uropygi; family Thelyphonidae; genus Mastigoproctus; species Mastigoproctus giganteus. The sequence continues at coordinate 168,418,513 of NC_143575.1, read as the reverse complement.
GCTTCATTTGATAACTCTTCTAGGCAAATAAGACATATTGGTTGAGGAAGAGATGAATTATCAGAGCATACAAATCCATATTTGATACATTCCTCATTATATTGTCTAAATACTGGCTTTGTCTTTTTCTTTAGACTACTTTGTTTGTTCCGTGAATCTGATAACTTTCTGGCTCTCCTAAAAAAGTTTTCCATTATGGGTGGAAAATAAATATCTACGAAAATTAAATTTGGTTAAATATAAGCTACTTAATGAAGCAATTTAATAAATATATTTTGAATAATTATTTGTTTTTAGATATAAACATTGATTTTTATTTCTTAAAGTAAGCAATAACTTATTATACATATATCTCTTAGTAGAAAAATGTGAAAGCTGGTCCAAAATAATTCGAAAAAACCAATAGGTAAAGCAAAAAATAAATCTCAACTAAAGTCAGTAAAATCTCATTTTTTCGTGTTTAAGCATGATATCGAACTTGATTTTCATATAAAAAATGGGTTTTTATCAAAGATAAGAGAAAGAACATTATTATATATATTTAAAGTGTTCTGCTGATTATTTTTAAATTTTAGAAATTTTTTTTTGCATAAGAAATGATTTAAAAACCTTTTTTTGCCTTGCATTCAAAAGATATTTTTCAAATTTAAGTTTAAAAAAAAAAAAAGAGGGGAAAAAAAGAAAGAAAGAAAACATGATTTTTATACTTCCAACAAAGGTCAAACTGGTTCTGGTTCAGGTGGACTTGAGGGATTGTATCTAGTCCACTTTCTTTTCCTGGTTTTTTCATTCCTTCTTCTATTTTCTTATCGCAGGTCGAATTCGCTGTTTCCTATTTCTTCCCTAACTATATGAAAAGTTTATAAAATTAAATCTCTCTCTCTCTCTTTCTACGCACACCAGTAATCTTTCTGTGGCACACTAGTGTGTCGCTGCATGCTGGTTGAGAAGCTCTGGATTAAGAGATGGTTGAGTGGCAGAAGACAGACGTTGATTATAAATAAGCACAACTCTTTTTGGACTAATATTTTGACTAAAAGTGAAGTCCCTCAGGTTTAGTGCTTTGCCCTTTACTATTTACATTGGCGCCTCCGTAGCCAGGTGAGGTAGGAGCAGCAGTGCATAGTACACGCTTCTTGATTAGACTGGGGTTCGAGCCCGTGACCAACAAGTACGGAGGATGCGGAAAGGTCAGGGAATGACCACCGCATATCCCCGGAGCAATATGGCCTTAGTTGCTAATGCTCCTAAAAACTAAATAACAAACAAACAAACTGTTTACAGTATTTATTACTGATATTGATGAAGGTATATCAAGCTTATTGTCTAAGTTTGTAGATGATGCAACGGTTGGCAGAGTGGTTAATGACAGGAATGAAGGCAAGGCACCACTTCAACAAGACCTATAAAAATCAGATAAGTATGTATCGTTTATTAACAGCATTAAAAAAGATAATCATACCAGATACAGTATGTAAAATGAAAAATAAATTAAATAATAAATATAAAAGACAGATATCAGCAAAAATTTATAAAAAAAATGGGAAAAAAAGCACAAATAAGATAATGCATGCACATGTGTACAGATAAAGGAACTGAAATTATTAAAAAATTAGAAACTTATTAAAAAATTTTGTAAAACTTTCATATTGATAAAGGGATCCAAATCCAAAGTAATAATATTTCAGTGTTTGAAAAATGGCATAGTCATACATACTCTGGGCATTATGTTAAGTTAATTTTCATTAACTTAACATAACACCCCTCTTTGTACTGTAGTTTTGGATATATTATAAGTATGATCATGTGCCCCCTCCCCAAAATGAATTATAAAAAAAAAGTAGTGTTCTTAGAACTAGCAATTGCATATTGGAAACTGAAAAAGTGAATACTGTATATCTCATCTCATCTCTACTGTACATCCTACTACTATGTTTCCAAGAGGGAAACATAGTAGCAGGATGGTGAATTCACAGATGAATAGTTATACAACTGTGATGAAACAGTGCTGTACTATAAACTTCACCCCAACAAGTCACTGGATATTAAAAGGGAACCCAAAAATGTGGGCGCTAAAGCCATCATGCATTGGTAAAAGTCGAAGTTCCCTGGTGTTTTAAGCACATCAACATGAAATTTCTACTTATGATTTTTAAAAATAGCTCCAACACTTGGATGATGAGTGATATTTTTGCATCATCCTTCGAAAGTGACTTTGTACCATCAGTGAGATGCCACTTGTTTTCCAAAGTGGCATCTCACTGATGGTGCAAACTGGAAGAAAAGGCTCTGTTATTGTCGGATCACTGGCCAGCTCATCCTCTGCCTGATTTCCTGAAATCAAAAGATGGCAAGATCAGAGTCGCATTTCTGCCAAGGAATGCAACTGCACTAATTCAGCCCATGGATTAGGGCATTATTTGGGCCTTCAAAGCCTTGATACTACTTTGATGAACTACCTGCTGGTGTTGTGAACTCAGAAATTCAAGTTCTAGAATTTCTGAAAACACTGAAAGATGTTGCATACAATATTTTTTCTGTTCCAGGTAAATTAATGGAGGCACTGGTTAAAGAAGCACTGCAGGATCATCTAGACAAGAATTCAGTTATAGCTCAGACGCAGCATGGTTTTGTTAAGGGCAGGTCTTGCCTGACCAATTTGATTGGATACTATGATGTAGTCACAAAAGAACTGGATGCAGGGAATAACTTTGATATTATATATTTGGATCTTAGAAAGGCTTTTGATACTGTTGCACATGGAAGACTGCTGCACAAATTGGAGCAGTGTGGCATTGGAGGCAAATTGCTGCTATGGATAAGGGGTTGGTTGAGTGGCAGAAGACAGAGAGTGGTAATCAATGGACACTGCTCAACGTGGACTAATGTTATTAGTGGAGTTCCTCAAGGTTCAGTGTTAGGTCCGTTGTTGTTTTCGGTGTTTATGAATGATATTGATGATGGGATATCAAGTTTAATGTCCAAGTTTGCAGATGATACAAAGGTTGGCAGGGTCGTTAAGGACACTACTGACACTATGCTGCTGCAACAGGATCTGGAAAGGTTGAACAGATGGGCTGAGAGGTGGTAATTGAAGTTTAACATTGACAAATGTAAAGTACTACATATGGGAAACAGTAACCCCAGAGCAACGTATCAACTCAGCGGTACTACACTGACAGTGGTGGAGAATGAAAAGGACCTGGGGGTAATTGTGCAGGCAGATATGAAGTTCTCTGAGCAGTGTAGACGAGCTGTAAGAGTAGCTCATGGTGTCTTGTCAATAATATACAGGAATTTTTCTAGCAGGGATAAGGAGGTGATTATTCCCTTGTATAAGGCAATGGTTAGGCCACATCTTGAGTACTGTATACAGGTCTGGAGGCCTCATTTCAAGAAGGATGTAGAACTGCTGGAACGGGTACAGAGAAGGGCAACAAGATTAGTGAATGGAACAAAGGGTTGCTCTTACGAAGAAAGGCTTAAGTTTTGCAAATTACAGAGTCTGGAGACTAGGCACCGGCGAGGTGATCTGATAGAGGTGTATAAGGCTTTGAATGGTTTGAGCATGCTCAGTGCCAATGGGATTCTTCATCTTGCTCAGAATAATCACCTCAGAGGGCATAAATTCAAATTGAGGAAGGACGGATGTCGGATAGATGTGCAGAAATTTGCCTTTGGCCAGCGGGTGGTTGGTTGGTGGAACCGACTTCCATCACTTGTTGTAGAAGTTGATAGCCTAAACAAATTTAAAGCTCAACTGGACAGGTATTTCGAACGAACAGAGGGGTGAAATGGGAGTGGGGTTTTTTTTTTTTTTTTTTTTGGCTGAGGCTGAATAAGTTTGCTTTCTTGCATCATATGCCTCTACTAATGCTAATGCTAATATTGGATTAGTGTGTGAGAAAGTAAGCTTAACCGCAATTGAAAACTGCTGGAAAAAATGTATTGGAAAAGATGAGATCACCAACTGATCACCTTGAATTAGCAGCATTTTCAGAAAAAGAAGCAAAGGCTGCTTGTAACATACTTGGTGACAAATGACCTGGCTGTTTGGATTTAGGTGGATGTGGAAGCTCCAGTTTCATTAGAAATTGCAGCCTCTGTGAACAGTGAGAAAATAATCAACAAAAATAAAGCCAGTGAAACATAGAGAGGGACTCAGAAGGTAATGTGGATGATTCGTGTAAGGATAAAAAAACAGCAATTAATGAAGTGCTTGAAAACATTGATGAGGTTCACTATCACTCTGTGTTGTTAGAACACAGAGTGATAGTGAACATCTTCATTTATTGGATTTGACCACTATTAAGAATTATATAAACCCAGATCTAAACATGCTGTCATAGTTCCAGCAAACTAAATTATATGACTATTTCAGAATGGATGTGTAAAATTAAGCCCATAACAGCACTGTGTTAGTAGAATGTAAAGGGAATGATATAACCTTTGTCTGTATACTCATAAAATTTTAGTAAATAAATTATTTATTTACTAATTAAAGTGTATTTATGTTAAAAAAAACTGGGGGGAAAAAATTATATTTTGGCTATAATGCACTTTGCTTATAATTTGGGTATTAAAGTTTTCTCCTGACGCCCATGTTATATTGAGCTTGCACTGTATTGCTGGTGCTGTGAACTCAGAAATTCAAGTTCTAGAATTTCTGAAAACATTAACACTGAAAGACGATGCCTATAATATTGTATTAATCTAAGTAACCATAGAAATGTAATGCTGAGGGGGGGTAGGGGGTACATGATGGTTAATATAAACCCAGATCTAAACTCAGTTTGTCAAATCTTCTATTGTTTCCTTAATCCTCTAGCTGGTACGTGTGAGTCCACTGCAATACAAAATATTTGGAAAAAAGTCAATAATTTAAAATTGGGTATTTCTTAGTGTATTCATTATCTTGACAGCATAGTGAATGGAAGAAATAATATATAATTTGTAATTAATTAAAATAATAATTACTAATTATTTTAATTAATTTTTTTATGAATTAACATCAAACCAGGATTAAAAGTCATCACAACAGCCTGTAGATATTTTCATAAGCTTATAAATGCCCATAGAGATCCTGTGGAATATTGTTTAAACACATATGGCAAAAATACTTTTTTAAAGTTGTAAAATAAGTTTTAAAATAACAGTTTGAAAATATCCTGAAAATGTGAAGAATTTTTTAAGAATTTGAGAGCCAGATATGCTTCTGCCACTTTATGTGAATTATATTGCAATAAAAGTTAACAGTAAATCTGTAAATGAAATCAATAATATTGTATGCTGATGTTATTATAAGGGTTTATTATTTTATTTTATTTTTTGTTATTTTGATAATAACAATAGCCACATGCAGAATTGAAGCGTTGCCACAATTGGAAATTTTGTATAAATTTCCAATCTTGTATAAATTTTTGAACATTAGTACTAAAAAAATGGCAAGAAGACTTATTGGTTCCACTTGCACAATCAGGCTGAATTAAGAATTATCATGCAAGATTATCCACCAGGAAATTATATTCCAACTAGCACACTGAAAACTGGAACACTGACATGTAAAACAGGAAATGAAAACTAAAAATAAATTAATATTAGACATCTATGTCCCTCTAGAAATAATATTTTTCTGATCTATGATATTCGTTTTTAATATAAACTCATGGTGTTCCTAACAAATGCTTAAGCCTATTGTTACATGAACCAGCATGTAGGCATAAGCAGAACACTAATATCCAGATCTTTTATTAAGTGCATGCTACATGCCATCAGGGCTGTTGTTGGTTTAAATACAAAAAAATGTGTTCAGGGAGATTAATAGTTGGAATGAGCTATTCATTCTTTCAGTGTGAACGTTTATATTGCATATATTTAAATTAACTGTGAAAATTAATAGTTCGCTTATTATCAGCAGAGAATGCAACTTATTTTTAAATTTCATGTTTATTTCAGAAATGTCAAGTAAACATTGTCTTTATTATAGATTTTTGCAAGAGGATTTTAAAAACTTTGGAATTAATATTGACAATTGTTCAATATTTGATGATGCAGATTGCCCAACGTCTGTTGTACTGATTAATTCAGAGAATGGATCTCGTACTGTTGTTCATTCTAACAGGTAAAATAAAACTTTAGTCCTTTTTTACTTTTTTTTTAATGGGACAGATTAAATATTAATTATTCAGGTAGTCATAACAATGTATGAAAAATAGTTCACTATATAAAACTTTTCATCAGACAGTGTTTAAAGGTTAACCTGCACTGCTGTTACGTTTCTTTATAAGTTCCTAAAGCTTTATCTATTAAGTTTTTTGCATGTTGCTATTTATATTAATGTCATTAATTAAAAATACAGCAGTGAGAGAGAGAGAGAGAGAGAGAGAGAGAGAGAGAGAGAGAGAGAGAGAGAGAGAGAGAGAGAGACTTGCCATGGCCAGATTAAGGCTCTCTATTTTTGGCTGGTGTATTAAAGTTTCATTGGTCCTTTGCTGGATTCATTTTTGTCTCTTAAAGTGGGTGTATTCATTTTTGTGGGAAGATGGATGATCAGAATTATCTTGAATACTTTTTTTGAGTAACAGAACACCAGGTCATTAGCATTAGTAAAGGCACATGATACAAGAAAGCAAGCTTATATAGTATCAGCCAAAAAAAAAAAAAAAAAAAATCTTTCTCATTTCACCCATCCATTCGCTCCAAATGTTTGTCTAGTTCTGTCTTGAATCTATTTAAGCTATCAATTTCTACATATGAAAGATGGAAATTTGTTCTAGCAATTAACCACCTGCTGACTAAAGGCAAACTTCCGCACATCCGTCCTACAACTGTCTTTCCTCAATTTGAATTTATGCTCTCTCAGGCAATTATTCTGAACAAGAGGAAGAATCCCATCAGCATTGAGCATGTTCAAACCATTCAAAGCTTTATACACCTCAATCAGATCACCTCGCAGGTGCCTAGTCTCCAAACACTGTAATTTGCAAAACTTAAGCTTTTCTTCATGAGAGCAACCCTTTGTTCCATTCACTAATCTTGTTGCCCTTCTTTGTACTCGTTCCAGCAGCTCTGCATCCTTCTTAAAATGAGGCATCCAGTGATAATGATAAGATGCAGATAAAAAGATGTTAATGATAAAGATAAGAATGTAATGTTCTTACCTTTTTGTTCTTACAAATTAAAAATGTTTCAAGTAGTGACAGTTTAATATCATTACATATGCATGTTTTTACTAGTCATTGTATGCTGAAGAAATTGTTGAAGCAATGATAGGCATATAGCTATAAAACCTCAACCTACTGAACCTCGTTTTATCATGAACTAATATAAAGAAATCTTTGTTAGTTTTTTTCATACAAAGAAAATTAAACATGATGAAACCTCTCATCAGCCCTTTATTCTTTGTTGGCCCCAGACATAGTGCCTACTGTTCTTATTAGATAATATAGACCTAGCTTTGCTATTTTCGTACATCCAGCAAGCTTTAGAATTTCTCCAAACTGATGGCATAAACTGTGCACTGTGATTTTGAAAAATATTCTTCTCACTGCAAAAGGAATACTTTTTACAATCCAGGTGATACAAGGTTGGCAGTGTGGTTAATCATAGTAATCAGGATATGCTACTACAAAACAAGGATCTTCAGAAATCAGGTAGATGAATATTTTGTATTTATAGATGAATATTATAGCAATGGTAGATGCTATTTTCGTACATCCAGCAAGCTTTAGAATTTCTCCAAACTGATGGCATAAACTGTGCACTGTGATTTTGAAAAATATTCTTCTCACTGCAAAAGGAATACTTTTTACAATCCAGGTGATACAAGGTTGGCAGTGTGGTTAATCATAGTAATCAGGATATGCTACTACAAAACAAGGATCTTGAGAAATCAGGTAGATGAGCTGAGAAGTGGCAATTGAAGTTTTGTTATCAACAGATACAAGGTACTTTGTATGGGGTGCAGTAATTGAAGATTAACATAAAAGGTGTTTGATACCATCTCAGGGTAGTGGAGAAATGTAAAACATGGAGTAATTATGCATTCAGATATGAAATTCTCTGAGCAGTACAGACAGGCTACAAGGACAGCTGATGGGGCTTTGTCAGTGATATAGAGGGATTTTTCAAGCAGGGATAAGGAGATTATTATCCCATTGTACAAGGCAATGGTCAGGTTACACCTTGAGTACTGGATAATAGGTCTGAAGGCCTAATTTTAGAAAGGGATGAGAAGAGCAACAAGATTTGTGAGGGGAACAAAAGGGTACTCTTTACCAGGAAAGGCTTCAATTCTGCAAACTTCTGTGCATGGAAATTAGGCATCTGTGAGGAAATCTGGTTGTTTTTTTTTTTTTTTTAAGGCTTTGAATGGATTGAGTACAGCTGAATGCTGATAGAAAATCCTCTTTCCCTTCTCAGGTCGCTCACATTACGGGGTATAAATTCAAACTGAGGATGGATGGATGTAGGGTAGATGTGCGGAGCAATTGCAAGAACAAAATTTTGGTCAATTGTAAGAAAAACTCCCATCTGGTGTTGTTGAGATGGATAGTTTGAATAAATTTAAGGAATTAGACAGACTGAAGGGATGGACAGGTGATATGGGAAGCATTGAGTTTTTGTTTTTTTTTCCTTCTATTTTTTGGCTGATTATATATAAGCCTGCTTTCTTGCATAATTTGCTACCACTATACTAATAATCCCTCATTTAAATTTGTATCCCTCCTGGTTCTAATGTCATTTAATACCATGAAAATTTCATCTTCATTCATTTTATTGCTCCCTCTGAGTCTTATGAACCATAATAGGACCACGACTTAGAATGGGACCAGAGTATGTCTGCCGGGGAGCAAAAGTAGACGACGTTGTAGAGCAGATATCATCTCTTAAGGACACAAAAGGTGGTATTGCTGTACATGTTGGCACTAATGATATTAAGAGTAGGAGATCAGAGGCCTTAGTTAACAAGTAGGACCCTGTTGTGAAAAGTCACAAGTTAGGATTGAATTTGAAAATGTCTGCAGTTCTGTCCAGCCACAATAGGAGGGAGTATATATTGAGAACATTGTCAATCAGTTTGGCCTTGGAGAGATTGTGCAAGGCTCATGATGTAAAATTTTTCTAAGTGTGGTCTGTGCTTGCTAACAGGAGAGACTGTTTTTACTGGAATGGGATACACTTGAATAGAAGGATGGATCGAAAGAATATTTGCTAATGCTATTGAGGTAGTGATAGGTATGTTGGGAAAAAATGCTAGCTTGGCAGGATATACAGACTAATAGATTAACTAGAGCCACAATCAGAGGCAAAGGTGATTCATGCACTGCTACTATTGGTACAATAGTAGCAGCCTGGAAAGCAAGGTGTCTGGGACTTCACGCCCTGCTTCTGGGTCATCATGGAATAAAGCAATACATGGGCTATGTTAGGGTAACTAAGAGTAAGAACATATGCATATATACTCAAAGTGCCTCCAAAGCCCTTTCTTCCTCTACCATTTTTATTCAAGCCCTCTAAGTGTATAAGTTATTTTTGAGTTATTTTCAAATTACCTTGTATATTGCAGCATTAAAATGTGATTTCCAGCTATCTGATCATCTCAATGCTTATCTACATTGTCCTGAAGGAGTGCCACTTAATTGCAGGTCATTAACCACTCTGAGAAATAATTTTATTTAAAACTCAAAAGTTAAATTTGTGCCCATATTTTTTTATTAATATTATAATTATGTTAACAGGATGTTATATGACAATTTAAATGAATTGTTGATACAGTTTTCAGTAATTTACTTCTTGTTAATTTGCATCTCTCCTTGACATTATGACAAACCCTATATTGATTTTATTACTTTTTTGAAATACTTACTCCTGATTTAAATCCAGCCATGTGTATCTGATTAGTATGATTGATATGGTGGAGAGCAGGGGCTGGATGTCAATTTATCAAGAAATAATTTTTGCAATTTAAAACTCAAAGTTAAATTTCATGCCTACGTCACTTTATTAATATTATGCTTATATTTCGTAAACACTATTTTAGATAATTAATTTTCTTATTTATTTTAAAAGAATTTTTCATATGGTTTAAAAAAGGTTACTATATGAAAAATTATCTCTTGATAAACATTGACATGCCATGTATTTATTTTATGTTGATCAAATTATTAATGGTATTCATATCTCTGAATTGCATTAATTTTTCAGAGGTAACATGTTTCCAATTTCTCATCAAATCATAATTTTGTCACAAACATAAATCAAATGTCTATATTAGTATAAAATTATGACATATTCTTTTTATCCTGAATAACTTTTTTACTATTCTTGAACACTCAGTTGCACTTTAGTTTTGGTATTGTAAATATAAAAACATGAATTATATTTATATGAAAACTATTATCTTTATAATTATATAAAGTTTGTTTGTTCTTTCTACAGAAATTTGCCTGATATGAAATCTGAAGATTTTGAAAAGCTAGATTTGAATGAGTTTACATGGGTACATATTAATGTATGTTTTGAGTTTGATAATTGTAATATAATAAAATAATGTTAGTATTCTACTTATTTAAAATTCGGTTTTATTTTATGTAACTTGAGAGTTTTCGGATATAAATGCTGAATCTTTTTGGCATTTTCTCTCTTTTTTTTAGTTTTATGTGACCTAGTATTATAAAAAAAAAAAAAAGTAACTAAAAGGAAAGAAATTTGAAAAAGTTGAGCACCAAACAGTTAAGAATATTTTTAAATATTTACTAAATCTTTTTTGTTACATTTTATGTATTTTCTCTATATTTGGTATTATTACAGCATGAAAGAAATCAGTATTTTTAAAATACTTATACCAATATATATATTTATTTATTTAAATATATATTTATTTAAATATATATATATATTTTTTTTTAATTTGCAAAGGAGGTTTTGGTAGAGAATGTCATTTGCACAAAAACACCAACAAGAAACTTTTCTGTATATTTTTTTTATTTATTTTATTTTTTTTCTGACCAAACAAGAAAAATTGATTGAAAAACTTAGTTTAACACTGCGTTGCACTTCAATTATTTTTTAAAATGAATATCCCAGTCATGAAAACTATTAGAAACAATATTAATCGGTATTATGCATGTTTGAGAAGAGAGGAGATACTTGACATTAGAATTGAATTTCATGTGAAAGAAGGTTGTACTGTGAAACAGAAGTGGAAGGGATAATTCAGGTAGAGGAAAAATTGGTTCAGTGGGAATGGAATTTGACAGTGATAGATGTTGATAGGCTAAGGCACTTGTTTGAATTAGTTTAGAAGAGAGTGGTGGAATTACTGATGCCAGTTCTTCAGAACTGGCATCAGTAATTCCATGCAAATATTTATAGAAAAGGTGGTTCTTTTATTATTGCATCATAGTATCCAGTCAGATTGTCAAACAAGATTGCCCCTCAACAAATCTGTGCTGTGACTGCCATATAACTGCATTCCTGTCTAGATAGCTTTCATTACTTCTGTAACCAATGACTTCATTATTTTCCCTGAAATAGAAGTCAAGCTTATAGGTGTGTAATTATTTTGATTCCCCTGTGACTAGGAGAGACATTTGCATATCTCTACTTTCTAGGGAACTTTCCTGAATTGAAGGAAGCTGTCACAATTATGGCCAAACATTTGCTTACATCTTTTGTTGCTTCACTTCTTTTAATATAATTGGATAAATCCCATAAAGCCCTGAGTGCCTTGTTTATTTTATCTTCATCAATTTCTCTTCTATTTTTTTTTTATCAGTTATCATAAAATCATTTAGCTCTCAATTATAATTTGTTGAGTTTTATGGATGTTATTTCCATCCATAAAACTTCTTTACTGGTGAATGTCAATGAAAAATGTATATTTAGTTTCTGTTTCTGTGTCTTCTGCTAGTTCATAATCATCCCTATTCATAATGCATTTTTCTTCTCTGTCGCTAGTTTTATCAGTTCATCAAAAAGTGATACGAATACCGTGTAGTCTTGACAGCAGCTCAGTGTTAATTAATCAGTGTCAGTATACCAGCTTCTTGCAGCTTCTTGACATAACTTGGTCCTCACCATACTCACTATGCAGATTCCATCCAATCACTGGCTGGCAGAGTAGAGACAGCAAGATTATACCTTAGATGGACCTTTCTAGAGAATTATCAATAAATTCACTCCAGTGGATTATCTAGCAGCTGGCTTGCAAAAGCCATTTTTTTAAAGCTGTACTCTTAAAATTGTTAGAAATATTGGATCTCACCTCATGCCCACCATAACTTCAAAATACATGATACTGTGGATAAAAGAGATGAGGATTGCCAGAGCTTTTCTCTTGACTCTAAATGTAGGTTTCACCATTTTGGTCCTCCTATAAGCAAAGTGGTGATATTACATTCAGTGATGAAAGTCATCTATCATTAGTGACCAGAGTTGTGTGATGTGCACACTACATTTGGACCCCTACTTAGTTTGTTTGTTCATACCTGGGGTGGTCCCCTCCCTTATACTAAGTGCAGTGTTCCTG